>NW_010365721.1:169692-181351 GCF_000414095.1 Morus notabilis
GCTCGCGGAAATCAGTCCAAAACCTGCAATCTCAGTCCCAAATCAAAATATTTCAAAGGAAAACCACTAGATCTGGGTTCTAGGTCCTAAAACAAGTCCAAAGAACCCAAGATCTCCAATTTCTACTCTAGTTTTACTCAAAAACCATCAAAATCTGGTTTGAACCAAAAAATGGGTTTTGAAATCCGAAAACGTAAGATTCAAGAGAGGTTCTTTCAGTAATCTTACCTCGAATCCTTCTCTTGACGTTGAAAACTTCTTTAAATCTTTACTTGGTTCAAGATCCATTTGATTTAGGACAAAAATGAGAGAGAGAGAGAGAGTGAGAGAGCACGGGAGAGTGAGAGTGAAGGAGAGAGAGTGCACGGGAAAGGAAAGAGAAAGGAAAGAAAAAGGGAAAAAGGAAAAGAAAAGAAAAGAAAAGGAAAAAGGAAAGGAAAAGGGCATGTGTACAATATTTTAAAAGAACAGTCCAGAAATACGCCCATACACACTTCTGGGTTAAAATAAATTACTGAGAATAATTTAAATACCTTGGAACTATTTAAACTCACACGTGTCAGAAATATTTATTAATTAAACTCAATTAATAATCCAGATTAGGCACACTAATAATCTTAATTACCTTAATTAATCTCAATTAATTCTTCAGGGCGTTACATAATCCTTGCTCTAAAGCCTTGTGTTTAGAAAACTAATGTCTTCCATGTCAATTCCTAAAATCCATGAAGACGTATGTGTGGGCACACCTGAGACAAAACAGGTTAGAATAAACACTCTAATTTCCACAAACACCAATGCATGCACGATGTGAAATTTTTGGAGAAAATTTTTTTCTTCCCACACTAAGAGAATTTCGGCCACACTAAAAATAATAGGTCAAAAATTGTGTCTCACAATTTTTTATCATTATCTTATTTATAGAGTAGAAGTCAAACTTTTAGAAGGAATCCAATCTATATCTCCAAGATAAAACTTGTTAATTATCTCATATTTGAATTTGGAACAAAATCTCATCTTCTCTTTTATCCATTATGGCCGGCCATTCATAGGGGATCTTATCCCTGTGTAGGCAACAATATCAGATAGAGAATGAAGATAAAATCATCCTTTATTCTGCAGTCCAATTTTGATTCAAATTCTAATTCTAATTTAAGTCAAACTTAAATTAATTTGAATTCTAAATAAAACAACTTATCGAATAAGTTTAAATGGATAAATCTAGATGTGTTCACACTGTGTGTTCATACTATGTGAACACATGCACATAAGTGATCCAAAATTCAAATTTAAATAATCACATTATTTATTTTATAATTAATTCTCAATTAATTATTCTCGAGTGTTTAATTTTAGAATTTAAGTGAGAGTTTAGTCTTTAATTTTTTTTTGGCAAAACAACCCCCAAACTCTTTAAAATGTGACAGTTTGGTCATTTCTGTCAATTTTTGTTAAATTTTTAACATAACATTGTTGGTTTCCAAATCGAATTCAGATGCGGAAGGTGGGATTAGAGGATCGTGTAAAACAAAAAATTTTACAAAACCTTTGGGATACTCTATAGATTATATTAATTTATGCACGAATAAATTAATCACATTAATTTATTTAATAAGAACTCAATTAGGAATTATACCTGGCGGCCAATTAGGATGATAACTTGAGTTCTTTGACCATGAATAATTTGTCACGCCCCCCCCCCCCCCCCCCCCCCCGGTGGGTGACATGGAGCTCGATTAGGGATTAATAAAGCAGATTCCTAACCGGGCCCCACACTTGACTGCATTAAAATATAATTTCATTACTATAGAATCCCGGAGCCTCTGACACACAGGGCTCCACCCCACAGGACATACATGTTCATGTAATTAATCATTACAACAGTCATCAACCACAGTCTAGTAAATCCAAATATTATATAAGTTTACAGAATTTCTCAAATTCCTTACATTTGTCCAAGAGGATGTCCACGATCCTCACTTGATTCCAACAGTAGCACAACTCAAAATTATAGATATAAATTACTTCTAAACTGTGAAGTATCCATGTGATATAGTCACTGCATATAGATCAATCCTCCATAAATAATTCATAATTAGAGCTAGGTAAAATCCGTTAACCTCTCTAATTATATATTTATCCTTGAGTACCATTGATTCTCTAATGGACAGTGATTCATAAAACACATTCATGAATCGGAGCTCCAACTGGTCCAAGTACCGAATAAACCCTCAAGAGAATTATTTATCTACTTCTTTCTCAAGAAGGAATGGATTCCATCTCGTATAATAACATTCCAGGCTACCTACATCACCATGTCTCCAAAATACAAGGAATAGGATTCAGGGTCTCAGAATCTGTACCAAGTAAATCAAAAGATACAATTTCATAAATAGGAGTCTGCTAAGAACTCAGTATTGAGATAATTCTATATATGACCATCGGTAGACTCAATTAGAATTTCTATTCTTAACGGAAATTACCAAAAATTCATATTGTGTTTGTGTCCTTGTTCCACATAATCTTATTATGCGTAATACACTCATTCAATGTCTCACCATATTAACAGTGTAGATAACATCGTTCCATTTTAAATAGGAATGACATGTATTAGTAATATTTTAATTAAAGATTCTGAACTTTAATTAAATTCATTACGAACACCATTTTTTATTATTATCCTTAAACATTATCCTCTCGTATATAACACTTATATACAACGTTTAAGGTCACATAAATAATCATGAAATTTTCATTGATATTCATAAAATATTTATAAATATATGCACATAAAATAATGAATAAACTCTTTTATTAAATAAATAATAAATATCCTATTACATCTTATACTTTTAGGACACCAATCCTAACAACCATGTCACGTGACCCATCATGTGACTCTTTTTTTCAGTAAAATGACTTAAATACCCCCATTAGAAAAGCCTTTTTTCCCCAAATTTCATCTCCAAATCCAAACTGGATTTGACCCATTCCTCTTATCTCTGTGGATTGGTTCTCTGGATTATTCTTTTTCTGTTGCTACCACTTCCAACAATTTCACTAGAACCAATAGTAATAGATTCATTTCCTGATGTTGATAGCTAGCATGTCTTTTGCTTGGGCTTCTCTATCTTCTTGTGAGAGTCGCCATGGCGGCTCGATCTCGTCCTCTGCTTCTGCTTATGGCGGCGGCAATTACACTGTCTGCGATGGTCATTCACCACTTCTCCGATGAGTCTAGGCTTCTTAGGGCTCCGAGGAATGGGAGCGGGAATGGCAGAGAGCTATTTGCCTTTTCTTCTTCTTCTTCGGCTTCTTGGCCTCATAGAGCAGTGTTGAGTATTATCAGATGTTTTTCGCTATCGATGTTCAGAGGCAGAAGATGAAGCTCGACTCTCAATTCCAGTTTCTGTTCCCCTCCGAGGGTAGCCAAACAATTTCGTTTGGCGACGATTTCGGCTAGTCAGTCTTCGTATTTTCTCAACAAATTTCAAGTTTAAACTACATTTTGCTTATTTTCTTTTTCTCTTGTCTATAAGGTAAGAAATTGACAATTTGAACAAACCTAGAAGTTAAAACAATAATTGTTTGAAATGGCTTTGAAAGATTGCTATAAGAAACTAATTTTTTGTTTTTTGTTTTTTGTTTTTATGTTTTTTGATTGGGAATTTACTTTGAGCATATGGTCCAGTTTGGGCAAGATCTTGGTAGGAGGAATGGGCAAAATCCAGTTTGGATTTGGAGATGAAATTTGGGAAAAGAATAAGAAGAAGAAGAAGAAGAAGGCTTTTCTAATGGGCACATTTAAGTCATTTTACTGAAAAAATAAGTCACGTGATAGGTCACGTGACACGTTCTGTTAAAAGTTTAACATAATTTGACAGAAATGACTAAATTGTCACCTTTTAAAGAGTTTGGGGGTTGTTTTGCAAAAAAAAAAAAGATTGACCAAACTGTCACTTACTAAAGAGTTTTGAGACCATCTGTGCATTTTACCTGTTAACGTTTATAAGTAACTTTTTCAAAATTGTTTTACTACAACCTATTAATTATTTTTGGAGAAAAGTAAGGCGCCAGACTCAAGTTCTGGTCCTCGTGAGAGGGTGTGGGTTCTAATCCCACTTTTGATATTTAATTACATGTGCGTTTGGAATTAGTTTTAAAATGATTTTATTTCAATAAAAAGTAAAAATGAGATTGTTTTGAGAATAATGTTGTGACCGATTTTGAAATTGTGTTTTATTAGTTTTTTAAGATATTATTTTGAGTATAATAAAAAAATAAAATCGTGTCTATTAATTAATATATTATAATATTATTGATAAGTACTAAAAAATAAAAATAAAAAAATAAAAATAACTGTCAACTGTTTTTTAATTTATTTACAAAAACCATTCTCACTATTTTTGTTTTTAAAATATTTACTCAATAAACGTCATTTTATTTTTATTTTCTTTTTATTTTTTGAGATACGTGAAACCTGTTTTCAAAACCGATTCCAAACCCTCGTAGTTTTTCATCTTCATTTTGCTTTAGCTTAAAAAAAAAACAAGGTTTTTTTTTTTTTTTTTAAAGAACCAAAAAACATAGTTGAGTAGACAAAACAGAGCAAAGGACACACACGAATGCTGCGCGTGGAGTCAATTCCCACTTTCACATTTTCTTTTCGTTTTCATTTATTCAACTTCAATTTTTTTTCTTTTAAGGAAAACTTCAATTTGTTTGGCATGTCAAACCTTTTTTTTGTTTATTTTTTTATCCCCTAATTCTACATTTTCTTTTAGCCTTATTGCTTTAGCCAATTAAACAAGAAACACCAGTAGAACATTGAACTCCCACTTCTAGCATTTTTCTTTTGATTTTAAACTTAAAATTTGTAAATTATATTGAAACATAGTAACACATTTAAATTATTATACAAATGACAAATATAATTGTTATTAAAATGTTACTACATCATTTTTTTAAGTTCAAGTACTACATAATTTTTAGCATAAACAAATATCATCAAAATAATTATAATGTAATTTTTGTTATTCCTAAAGTGTCTCAAAAGAAAACTATTATTGCAACTCCAATCTCACAAGTTTTTTTTTTTTTTTTAAGGAAAAACTTCAATTTGTTTAGTATGTCAAACTTTTACAAGGTAGTGTAAGTTTTACAATTATACAGACTTCATAATTATTATTGCAACTCCAATCTCATAAATTTACAAGGTAGTGTAAGTTTTACTTATCTTTGCAACTTATTCTTTGAGTCAAAATTTCAAAACAAGACACTGTTTTGAATATATTAGAGTGAATGCCACCATTTTTTATTGCATAACTTATAACTCTGTAATTTGACAAATACCTATTAAAAGTGCATGAGTCATGATTTTTACCATTTACTATTGATTCATAACATTTTTAGTTAAATAATTACACTAATAAAAGGGTATTTATTAAGAATAAAGAGTAAAAATCCAGACTTATGCACTCTCAAGAATAAATTCTTCATTTTTTCTAACTTAATATATAAATAACCTCCAAATAAGAAACCCATTAATATTTCATAATGCCTAATTGATATTTTGCAACCTATACCATCTTCTTAAACTTTGACATTTATGGAGGCTATATAAGCATTTTTTTAAAGGAATATGACCATGTATTTTGATTATCCTTACAAGTGAAAAAAAATACAGACTACAAAGTTAATTATATGAGTAGTTGTATTTACACTCATAATTTTATAAATACACCCTAAAAATTAATATTTCCTAACATATATCTAAAACAGCAATCTTTTTATAGAAATGTTCTATGTGATTTCCAATTTAACCCTCACATACCCCACCCACAACGAACACTTTCATTTTTATTTTATCATGTTTTATAAAATAAAAAAATAATAAAATTAACCAATCTCAACAATAATAAAAGCTTTTCTCATTCTCAAAAAAAAAAAAAACAAAAAAAAAAACAACCTCCATATGCTGAGAAGAAAAACACTTACTGTGTGCAAGCATAGCATAACAAATGAGCTTTGAAATCTTTTCAATATAAATATTACAATTGAAATACTTCAAAAAGTGTTAACAAAACTAAAAAATATGATTTTGAAACCCATCTCTTCTACATTGTTATATAAAAAATCAACCAATATTTCTATTTATAACTAATGTGGTTTATAATAAAAAGATGTATTATACGTTATGTGGTTTACATATAAAAAAATGTATTCTTAATGGGTTTTAATGTAATTTTAATGTAGCGTAAAATTATAATAAAAGCAAATTTTAATTTAGTGATAGTATACATGAATATTAGAGGTGCAAACAGAATTTCTCTAACTTTATCCCTTATATTTTTCGTATTTCTCTTTTTTTTTTCTTTATTCTTGAGTTTCTTGATATATATAAGTTCTTACTATTACTTTGTAATGCGTAAAGTCAATTTTGATAATTTCCGACTTCAATGTGATTTTCTTTATCAATTACATTTTTTATTAAAAAAAAGTCATACACCGCCACGAGGAAGACTGACAGGAAAAAAAAAAACAAAAAACGAAAAATAAAGAATGCATTTAGAACTCGTTCTAAAATAATTTTATTTTTTATATAAAAATGAAAATGAAAATGAAAATATTTTCAATCTCAGACAGAAATTATTTTTAAAAATGCGTTTAGTAGTTTTATCAAAAGATTATTTTCAATATAAAAAAATCTATTAATGTCTCTCTATGCTCGAGAGAGAAGAAAACAAAAACAAAAAATAAAAAACGACTAAAAATCATTTTTCATTTCTCTCCCCTTTTACCCTAAACCAAAACATAATTTTTTTTTTTTTTAGCTTTAATTGTGCTAAACACTTTTTGTCTCCCGTTTTTATTTTTTTTCTCGAAAAACATAAAAAAAAAAAAAAAACAAAAAACAAAACCAACTCTAAATACGGCGAAAAAGCATCGAGTGTGAAAAGAAAAAAAATAAAAATAAAAAACAGAAGTATCGTCTTTCAACGTTAATTTGTTTAATCTATTGTTTCATTCAATTTCGAAAAAAAAAAAAAAAAAAAAAAAAAAAGAAAAAAGGCAAATATGAGAAGGAGCAATTAACCCGTCCTTGATTCCTTGGTTCTCTTGATTCAGAGAGCCGTAGGTAGAAGCTGAACTGAAGTGAAGAGCCACCCTAAAAATCCAAAAACCATTCATGTAATGTTAAATATTCACAGTACGTGATGCCCCTCAATCACTTGGAAGAAAAATAATTCAAGTTGACCATCCATCGATTTAATAAGGTTTATCCGTTCCCATTCCGTTAAATCCGAGATTGAATTGTTTAGGTTTTATTAGAGACAAAATTGAGGGAAGGAATATATCCTTGCATAACAAAAATTTTCAAAACAATCTTAAAATATTTTGCAACCTTGGGATAAATAAAAAAAGTCAAAATTCATATTCAGCCATAACGACGAACAGAAACTACACGAATGAAGTTTTAGAGCTGGTGAAAACGAGAGAAAACAACATAAGCTATCCAGATAAATTAGACCAAGGTTTTTCAGGCAGCAGCTTTTTGCTTCTTGGGCACGCGGTAGGCACCAACCACACAGGCATGGTCACGTTCGAAGGGCTCGAGAGTCACTTGTTCAGTAGGCTTGAATTGCTCAGCCTGCAACTTCTTCACTTCCTGTTGAAACACTGCCTCAGCAGCAGTTGGCCTGAAAAAATGACAAGGTTTTCATCAACAAAAGATGGCCAAAAAAAAAAGAAGCTGAAATAGCCGAACACCACTCAAATCACAAGACTGAGAAAGTTGGGAGAAACAAACCTTAATAGAAATCACAAAGTGACCTCCCGCTTTCAAAAAATAACTAGCATTTAGTGCTAGAATTCTTGCCTGAAAAGAAGAAAATGAAACGACAAATGAAATCTCAGATACAAAATCACAAACCTGAGGAGACTGGCGGATTTCAATGCTAAAAACTAGCAACTTAATGCCAAATGTGAATTAGTTATACCTGAATAACTTTCTCCAGGTTTTATTAGTAATGAAAACTTCTTCACTGACCAGACCTTACATTGCTTTTTGATTGTTTGTCTAAGTTTAATCTCGATTATAGTCAATTCACATCACATCTTGTCTCATAGTGTTGGTAGACTATTAGTTTAAAAAAAAATATGTTCACAATAATATGAAGCAGAGATTAACAAAGTCAAAATAAACAAAATGAAGTAAATTAATGCAGTAAAGCTATCATAATCCAGATTGAGCATCAGAATCTCGGTTTAGCATCACCCATAATGTCTTGAAGGGGAATCCGAGAACTTCGTCACATGCTAAGTGCTCCAGAAAACAAATAACCAACATACAAAAAACAAAAAGCAAACAAAGACACAAGAAATCCAAAATTACAAAACTTGTTTTAATAGGATAAACAATAGAAAATCAACTACTCACTCCAAGAAGAAATAATAATGACTACCAAAGAAACTTAGAACTCTTTATATTATAAAAAGGGAATAAACTAAAATCTGCATCAGAAAACTCGAATGTGCATCATCCATGATGTCCTGAAGGGGAATCCGAGTAACTCATCATATGCAAAAGTATATAAAGAGCAAAACACACCATTTTAAAACAGACAGATAAAAAACCAACAAGAAACAACAAACCAAAGAATCCCAAGTAAAACCAAAGAAATTTTTTATGGCAGAGAATCAAGAAAATACACAAATAGAGTTTCAACAGAAAGCTCACAAACTTTAAAACAACGATAGCCACTATGGTAATTATTAACAAGTAATAATTAGCACCAGCGCAAACACTAAAAAGTGTGAGGTAGTACATATAAAAAGAAACTTGCAGCAATGCCAGATTAAAGACAAAAATCATGTATATCAATAATGAACCATTGAAAACAAAGTAGCCAACCTGATCAGGTTGAGCAACATCAGAAAATATAACATCTACCATGCCAACCAACATCCTGTACTTAGCAGGATGTCTGGCATCCTCAATAATGGGAATCACATTCGTCCGCTTTTTGGCCATGTTGACCAAATCTCTACCACTTCTGTGAGAAAATTCCACCGCATAAACCACCCCAGTCTAGAAACAAAACAAAACAAAACAAAACCCATTGTTAAAAAATCATTCTAACATTAACAATACAAAGTTTAGCGTTCAAAAATACTAGGCAAAGACTACTTACAGGTCCAACAATGTCAGACACGTGAGAGACTGTGGTTCCTGATGCAGCCCCAAGGTAGAGAACCCGAGCACCAGGTTTCTATATTATAAAAAAGTAGATTAACATACAGAAAAAATAAAAATCAAATTATATAAAATCATTCATTCCTTCAAAACAAAAGAACACAAGATAGAGTCATTACAATCCAAACGTCATCAACTCCACCAAGAATGGCGGCTGCTAACTTCGAACGGAACGGGTTCCACACCCGATACTCGACTTTAGTACCATCTTCCTTCTGAACCCAACATAATACTTGGTTAGAAAAAGAAAACGTAAATAATATTCGTAAACATGTACAAAAATGATCGTATTAAATTAATTTTTTTAAATAGATATCCTTAGTTTTGTTAAAGTCCCCAATGATTCACCAAAAAATATCAATAATTTATCAGATTTTAAACAAACCATGAAATATTTACTAAAAATAAAGAAAAGTAAAAAAAAAAAAAAAAAATTTGTTGACATTTTAAGGGGCTCAAAGAAGAGGAAATAGGTGAAACCTGAACGGAAATCCTCTTCTCGTTGTAGACAGCTTCACCAGGGACCATGTTCAAGGTGACGAGAGCGTCTTCTTTGCCCTTCGCAATGAAGACTCCGTCGTGCCTATGAGGCTCAACCACCACTCTGCTTCCTCCTTTCATGCCGCCAGGTCTTCCTCGGTCTGATCTCCCGCCGCCACGGCCTCTGCCACCGCCACGGCCTCTGCCACCGCCGTCGAATCTTCCTCCTCCTCTGCCTCTCCCTCCTCCTCTTCCTCCTCCATCGCCGCGACCGCCCCTGAATCCGCCGCCACCACGTCCTGCGAAAAATGCAAAATCAAAACCGATCAGATCATCAAGACAGGTCAAAGAGAATCGAAAGGTGAATCGAATTGAAAGTAAGGAAAGTTGTAGTTACCTCGAGGAGGTCTCATTTTTGCTAGGGTTAGCCGCAGGAGAATTAGGGTTTTAGTTACAGAACGAAGTTTTGCAAGTCGCCGCTTGCTAGGGTAAAGGGTTTAAGGAGTGGCTGTGCTTTTATAATGGTTTAGAGGGTTAACGGGTTTGAGCCTTAATGGGCTAGCGGGTGCACAGCCCAATTCTATCCAGGACTCGTTTGTTTCAGGGAAAATTCACCAATTATCATATTTTAGAGGTGCAAATAAATTTAATAGCATATTTTTTAAAGTCAGTAAATTATAATATATGTGTATTTCTTTTCAAAATAAATTACTCTTTTCCATTTTTACCCTTCTTTATAGGGTTTTCATTTTTCTTTTTTAGAGCGATCTATTTCTCTTTCTTCTCTCTCTCCCCCATCGTTCCAATCTGCTTTCCCTCGTATCTCTTCTATGTACGCTGAGCTTGGTTCTCCTGTCACCGGAGAAGAAGAGCAACAGGTGGCAATGGTGACGAAAGGACAACGATGATTGTTTTCTTCATGAAGCCTCTAAACTCCACCTTTATTTCGAGTTCTCTCTGTGAAGCCTCCAGAGCCAGCCATCGCGACCAGATCCGTCCAAATCTCATTGTTTTTGCCAACCATATCCTGGAGGTCATCAGAGATCAGAACTAATTCTCGCCGATTTGGGGGCGATTGTGTTGGGAATGGTGTCCTAGAAGCATGAGATGTAATAGGATATTTATTATTTATTTAGTAAAAGAGTTTATTCATTATTTTATGTGCATATATTTATGAATATTTTATGAATATCAATAAAAAATCCATGATTATTTATGTAACCTTAAACATTGTATATAAGTGTTATATACAAGAGGATAATGTTTAAGGATAATAATCAAAAAGTAATGTTCATAATGAATTTAAATTAAAGTTCAGAATCTTTAATTAAAACATTATTAATACATGTCATTCTCATATAGAATGGAACGGTGTTATCCGCACTGTTAATATAGCGAGATATTAAATGAGTGTATTTCGCATAATGAGATTATGTGGAACAAGGACACATACACAATATGAATTTCTAATAATTCCGTTAAGTATAGAAATTCTAATTGAGTCTACCGATGGTCATATATAGGATGATCTTAATCCTGAGTTCTTAACAGACTCCTATTTATGGATTTGTGTCTTTTGATTTACTCGGTACGGATTCTGAGATCCTGAATCCTATTCCTTGTATTTTGGAGACATGATGAAGTAGGTAGCCGGGAATGTTATTACACGAGATGGAATCCATTCCTTCTTAAGAAAGAAGTAGATAAATAATTCTCTTGAAGGTTGATTCGGTACTTGGACTAGTAGGAGCTCCGATTCATGAATGTGTTTTATGAATCACTGTCCATTAGAGAATCAATGGTACTCAAGGATAAAGAAGTAATTAGAGAGGTTAACGGATTTTACCTTGCTCTAATTATGAATTATTTATGGAAGATTGATCTATATGCAATGACTATATCAAATAGACACTTCACAGTTTA
>NW_010365721.1:181658-240490 GCF_000414095.1 Morus notabilis
TTCTAGAAGTTTGACTTCTACTCTATAAATACTATTTTTGAGACAATTTTCGGAATGGTTTTTTACCCTAATTTTAGAGGTGGCCGAAATTTCTCTATAGAAAGAAGGAAACAATTTTTCTGCCCTAAGGGTTAAGGCTGGCCGAAATTCTCAAGAGAGAAAGGAAGGAAAAAATTTTTCTCCAAAAATTCCACATCGTGCATGTGATGGTGTTTGTGGAAATTTGAGTGTTTATTGTAACCCATTTTGTCTCATGTGTGCCCACACACACGTCTTCATGGATTCTAGGAATTGATGTGGAAGACATTGGTTTTCTAAACACAAAGATTGGAGCAAGAACTGTTCGTGGTCAAAGAACTCGAGTTATCATCCGAGTCGGCTTCCAGGTATTTTTCCTGATTGAGTTCTTGATATATATATAAGTTAATGAGATTAATTTATTCGTGCATAAATTAATATAATCTATAGAGTATCTCAAAAGTTTTATGAAAATTTTTGTTATACACGATCCACCTCTTCCCTGCACCACCGCGCTTCCGCATCCGGATTCCATCCGGAGACCAACAGATTGTTACGACACCGCCGAAGTTGATTGATGAACGCACGAACCATATTCCAACAGAGGCTGTCGTGAACCAGTTCGGCCGACCTCCGTTCAAGATCGTCGTTGGAGATCGTGAGTCTCCGACGAGCGTGAGCAAGATTCTGACAAAGGCAGTCTCTCTCTCTCGCTCTGTGTGTGTGTGTGTGTGTTTGCTGGGAAGGGGTGGACGATGACTACTTTCAATCTACACCGTTAACTTTTTTTTAAAGTGTCACCTAAACTTAATCCAAAATTATTGGTATGTTAATTCTTAAATTATTTAAGATGATTATATCTTTATCTTAATAGTGATGTAACTCCTCATTTTTGTGATTTAATTGACATAAATTAGTGTCAATTTAACCACTTAATTAACATAGTAATTCTTTATGTTCCATTCATACTTCTTATAGTTCGTTTAATCCGTTGTGCTCATTAAGATTAATCATAGTGTCTAAAATTCAGATTGTCATTCATCAAAAGTTGCATATCAACTCATCATAGATCCCGAGCCTTCAAATCTTAGCCCTTGTGTAACAACCGGTATAATTAAAAGTGTTTAATCATGTAAATTTGTAATTATTATTATGCCTAACCTAAATTTTATCATTTATATTAATTAAAAAGTTTGCATTTTAAATTTATCTCCGTGAAAATCTGGCCACTTTTCAATTTTTATTACCCTTCCCCATAAGTTTTGAAAATTAGACTTTTTACCTAACTTTTTAAGTATTTACAAAAAAAACTCCCCTCTGCGATCTCAATCCACTTTCATGTGATTCTACAGAAAAAGAACAGCCTAGAAGACTGAAATCCCACACCTCAATATATCGATATTTCCTAAGCTCTCTTAAACGGTTTCATAAAAGGGCCTTTTGTATAAATAGACTAAGTAAAAAGTGATTTTAAGTAAATAAATCACAAAAAAAATAAATTGGGTAAATAGGCCAACTTCTACATCAACTATTCCACATCATCAATTATGCTTTTAGGGGTTTCTTTCTCCCCCTCCTCTTCCATTTCACGCCATTTTCTTCTCCCAGCCGCCTTCCATTTCTTCTCTCTTCTTCTCAAGTCATCATCGTCGCACAACCTCATTAACATTATTATTTTGCCCATTCAACATTTTTTTCTTGTCCAAACCGAAGTTTGAAGAAGAGCTACTAAGTAAGTCTTTTTTTTTCAATATTTCTCAAGGTGTTTTTCGTTGTTGTTCATATGTTTTTAAGATGAGAATGTAGTTAAAAATGTTAAAAATCCATTAAAATATTAATTTTACATGGTAAAAGACCAGTTTACATTGTCTGATATGATGAAGATCTGCTGGGTTTAGAAAAAAAAAGGTTTGTTCTTGGTCGGTTTGTGGTATGTTCTTGGTATATTCTTAGTCTGTTCATATACATGGTCGGTTCGTGGTCTGTTCTTGGTCGGTTCTTGGTCTGTTTTTATTACATGGTCGGTTCGTGGTCTGCTCTTGATCTGTTCGTGGTCTATTCTTGGTCTATTTTTGGTATGTTCTTATTACATGGTCGGTTCGTGGTCTGTTCTTGGTTTGTTCTTATTGCATGGTCAGTTCTTAGTCTGTTCTTGGTCTGTTCTTATTACACGGTCGGTTCTTAGTCTGTTCTTGCTCTGTTCTTATTACACGATCGGTTCTTAGTCTGTTCTTGGTCTATTCTTGGTCTGTTGTTATTGCACTGTCGGTTTTTAGTATGCTCTTATTGCACAGTCGATTCTTAATCTGTTCTTGGTTTGTTCTTATTATATGGTCTGTTCTTGGTCTGTTCTTATTATATGGTCAATTCTTAGTCTGTTCATGGGATATTTGGTTTGGTTTAATAACATATTATTATCTTGATTAAATTTTTGCAGTTGTAAAATCTAAATAATGCCTCAATGGAGGATTTTTTTTGACATTGGAGGAAAATAGGAGGATAATGAAAGTTGTTGGCTGTGGCATACAGACTGTAATTTAATTGGCATATATATGGATGAGAAGGATACTCTCGAAACCTTCGTTGATAAGATTTGTAAAAAATGTGGAATTGATGGATAAAAACATTCCTTGCAGTTATCGTGGGTGCCGAATTTGAAACAGAAATCGTTGTTCGTTGTAATAAAAGACACTGATGATTTGTTATTCTTCAGGGATATAGCCCACGAGGGACCGCTACACGTGACAGTGGATGAGAAGTTTATGAATCCAGAAGAACATATTGATGGAGTCAAAATTAGGAGAAATCGTTTGCATGACGATTTTTTTATCGTGATTTCATGGGTATTGTAGCTACAGATGAGTTTTTTACTCGTAATGATATTCTACCACAGTCGTAACTAGAGTCACAGCCACACCTAAAGCCACAACCACTTGCCATTTTAAATGAAGTAGAAGTTGCTGGTCCTTTAGTTTGTATCAACCATACAGAGTTTGGATCATCTCATGGATATACCTTCAGTGACAGATCTAGTTTAGAAGTTGGTCAGTACTTTACGAGTAAGAATGATTTGAAGGAAAAGCTGCATTTAATAGCTTTAAAGGGGAAGTTTGAGTTTCGAACAACAAATTCAAATAAAGTCGTGCTTGTAGTAGAGTGTGTGGATCCGAAATATGTGTGGCATATCCGAGCATGCAAACTGAGACTATCGAATATGTTTGTAATCCGCAAGTATAATAGTGTTCACTCTTGCTCGTTAGAAAAGCGTTCGGCGAAGCACAAGCAAGCAACGTACTCTGTTATTGGAAGTTGCATGAAAAACCAATTTATAAGCGTCAAACAGGGTCTGGTTCCCAAGTCAATTCAGAAATATGCCCGTGATGAATTCGGGACGGACTTCAGTTATTACAAAGGATGGAAGGCTCATGAGCACACACTTCAACTCGTAAGAGGTACGGCCGAAGAGAGCTTCACTAAGCTCCTTTTATACTTTCATATGGTGTCTCTTACTAATCATGCCAATATCACCAATATTCATTTTGATGACCATAACCGTTTTATCTATCTTTTCCTAGCTTATGGACATTGTATACGAGGTTTTGGTTGCATGAGGAAAGTTATCAGTGTTGATGGAACGTTATTGAAGTGAAAATTCAGAGGTACGTTGTTAGTTACCACTGCACAGGATAGTGAACGTCATTGTTATCCCATCGCATGGGCCATTGTAGACTCAGAGAATGATGCATCCTGGACATGGTTCTTCTCAAACTTGAAGGAAATTATCACTGATTCTGAGGAATTAGTTTTTATTTCTGATAAGAATCAAAGTATAAGTAATGTATTGTCTACAGTTTATACATTAGCACATCATGGTTATTGCACATGGCATGTGTCGCAAAACATCAAGAGTAATTTTAGATGTAGCGGTGTTCTACCATTGTTCTTTAAAACCGCTAAGGCCTACCGCATTGACGAGTTTTCTGTCTTGTTTGATGAGTTGTCTGCAAGATATCCCAATATTGCCAGATACCTACAGGAGCAGGTTCGTTTTGAAATGTGGTCTAGTGCTCATATTAAAGAAAATTGATATAATATTATGACCACAAACATGTCTAAGACAGTTAATGCAATGCTCAGAGATGTTCGAGATTACCCTGTCATTGCCCTCTTTAATTTTATACAAGCGAAGATGTCAGAGTGGTTTAATAACAAGCGGGTCGAAGCTTCTAAAACTAAAACACTATTAACGTCAAGTGTGAAAAAAACTCTTCGTGAGAGGCACAACAAAGCGGGATTTCTAACGGCCACAGGACTTAATACTGTTGAGTTTCAATGGACAGGTGGAGAGACCACTGCAATTGTCAACATTGGAGCGAGGAGTTGCACTTGTCGTGTGTTCGATCTTGAGCAGATACCATGCGAGCATGCAATATCATGTTGTAGAGAAGCTGAAATATCTCTCTATGATTTATGCTCAAAATACTACAAGATAGAAGTTTGAGCTCTTACGTATGCTGAGACAATCTATCATGTGCCAAATACTTTGCAATGGGATATTCCGAATGACGTAAAGGAAGTTCACCTTCTTCCACCACGAGTTGTACCAAAAAAGGGCAGGCCAAAGTAAAAACGTATTCCCAGTATAGGTGAGTTCACACGAAGGCAGAATCGATGTGCTAGGTGTGGGCAATATGGACACTATCAGAAGAAATGCAAAAATGCACCGATGTACTTATGAACAAAAAATTTTGGTGTTGCAATGTATTTACACTTATTATATTCAACATGTTATTTTGGCTTTGGAGAACCTTATATTTATGGGGAAATGTTGCCCAAATTTTTAGACAATGTTGTTTTTTTTTTTTTGAAAAACTTCGAACCAATCCCGAAGATTGGAGAAACATTTAATTTATAAAAGAGAAAAAAAATTGGTAAAAAATGGAAAAACCAAGAACATACCAAAACAAACCAAGAACAGACCAATAACCGAACGAACAGACCAAGAACAAACCATTAACCGAACGAACAGACCAAGAATAGACTAAGAACCGACCGACCAGACTAATAACCGACCGAACAGACTAAGACAGACTAAGAACCGACCACCAGACCAAGAACCGACCATTAACAGACCAAACAGACCAAGAACCGACCACCAAACTAAGAACAGACCAAGAATCGACCACCAGACCAAGAACCGACCGACCAGACCAAGAACAGACCAATAACAAACTCTAATAAAACATTAAAAACATACATTTTTACATATATTTTTGATTTTTTGGGTATTAATAACCATTGTAATTTATAAAAGAGAAAAAAAATTGGTAAAAAAAGAAAAAACTAAGAACATACCAAGATGCTCTTGGTATGTTCTTGGTTTGTTCTTGGTGTGTTCTTAGTTTTTTCATTTTTTACTAATTTTTTTCTCTTTTATAAATTAAATGTTTCTCCAATCTTTGGGACTAGTTCAATGCTTTCCAAAAAAAAAAAAACAATTGCTCTTGGTATGTTCTTGGTTTGTTCTTGGTGTGTTCTTAGTTTTTTCATTTTTTACCAATTTTTTTCTCTTTTATAAATTAAATGTCTCTCCAATCTTCGGGACTAGTTCAATACTTTCCAAAAAAAAAACAACATTGTCTATTCTTGGTCAAGTGTTGTCAGTTCTTGGTTTTTTCATTTTTTACCAATTTTTTTTTCTCTTTTATAAATTAAATGTCTCTCCAATCTTCGGGACTAGTTCGAAGCTTTCCAAAAAAAAAAAAAACAAACATCATTGTCTATTTTTGGTCAAATGTTGTCAGTTTTCTTGGTTTGTTCTTAGTTTTTTCATTTTTTACCAATTTTTTTTCTCTTTTATAAATTAAATGTCTCTCCAATCTTCGGGACTAGTTCGAAGCTTTCCAAAAAAAAAAAACATCATTGTCTATTCTTAGTCAAGTGTTGTCGGTTCTTGATCTGTTCTTGGTTTTTTCTTTTTTTACCAATTTTTTTTCTCTTTTATAAATTACAATGGTTATTAATACCCAAAAAATCAAAAAAGATGTAAAAATGTATATTTTTAATGTTTTATTATAGTTTGTTATTAGTCTGTTCTTGGTCTGGTCGGTCAGTTCTTAGTCTATTCTTGGTCTGTTATTGGTCTGGTGGTCGGGTCTTGGTCTGTTCTTTGTCTATTCTTGGTCTGGTGGTCAGTTCTTGGTCTGTTCGGTCGGTTAATGGTCGGTTCTTGGTCTGGCGGTCGGTTCTTGGTCTGTTCGATCGGTTATTTGTCTGGTCGGTCGGTTCTTAGTCTATTCTTGGTCTGTTCGTTCAGTTAATAGTTTGTTCGGTCGGTTATTAGTCTGTTTTGGTATGTTCTTAGTTTTTCCATTTTTTACCAATTTTTTTCTCTTTTATAAATTAAATGTTTCTCCAATCTTCGAGACTGGTTCAAAGTTTTCTAAAAAAAAAAAACATCATTGTCTAAAAATTTGGGCAACATTTTCCCATAAAATATAAGGTTCTCCAAAGCTAAAATAACCTGTTGAATATAATAAGTGTAAATACATTGCAACGCCAATAATAAAAACATTGCAACGCCAATAATATTTTGTACACATTTTACAATAAGCAAAACAACATTTTATATACTACTCATGGGCCTTTTAAGCTTGTACTCACTTTAAATTCTGACCGCATGTTCCAACCGGTATGTTTCTACTTGTTCTTCAGCGAGTTCTTCTAATGGGATTTTGCAGACAAGGTATTCGATAAATTTGTATGTGAAAAGTCCGCAGTCACCTGTTCTGAGGTTGTGGACCAACCACTTATAACGAATGCTTAGCCACGCACAGTTAAGTTTATCGCCCAAATAGTTAAATAAACCTGTGTACTTCAAGAACTTGGGCATCATGACAGAGATTGGCTCCACATATTTTTGCATCTGTTGATCTCTGTACATCATAACAGCTGAGTCATACACCTTTATGTTGATTTCAGATAAATCAACATAAAGCGCAACCCAATGCTTATGCTCAATGTTAAGAGGCATAGTGAAGCCTTGCGCGCCATCCCATTTATTTCTAATTATGCACTTTTTTTCACATACATATTCATTCAGGTCGTTGTCAAAAAAATAGGTTAGTGTACTTATTAGCAAAAAATTAGGTTAGTATACTTATTAGCAAAAAAATAGGTTAGTATACTTATTAGCAAAAGAAATAGGTTAGTATACTTATTAGCAAAAAATTAGGTTAGTATACTTATTAGTAAAAAATTAGGTTAGTATAATATTAAGGTCTTATCATTATTTTTAAAGAGTTTATCTAGTAGGACAAGAAAAAATGAACTATTGGTAGTTTTTTATTTTCAGCCGTTAGGTATTACGAACTATCTATTCTTCATACTTTTTCAATTTGATATGATTTTAATCAAATATAACGATCATAAACTGGCTCTCCTAGTAGGGAGGTCCTACCGATGAAAGTTTCTTATTTTTAAGGATAATGCTAGAGAAACCAACTTATATCCTAATTTGTGTATAAACTTGATTAGCAACAACTTGTGTACCAACTTATGGCGTGCCATAATTTTATTTATATGTGCAATCTTCTATTATTAATTTATATGCCAATCTTTTAAACACGTAATGATAATATTTTGACATCTAATTAGTTGTTATACAAGTCATTACCCCTAGCATTATTCTGTTTTTAATAATTATAGTTTTAAATTAAATTGGGTCTTAATGTCTCAAATTCAATGCATATCAAAATTTTCATTCATTAAATTGCCAGAAGATAAATTTGTTAACATTTTAGAGTTTGGAATGAATAAATGTTAGTGTTTTAAACTTGGACAAAGTTCAAAAGCCATCTAAATTGGGAAGAAATTCATAAAATTTATTCCAAAACAACACCATGTATAACAAGTAACCAATAATAAAGAAAGGCAAAGAAAAAACCCAAAAAGAAGGGATATTTATGTTCTTATACTCTGTATTTCATGTTTATTCAAAATTTATATTTTTTAGATTTTGATCTCATCAAATGTTTACCTTCAAATTACATCTAATATATAAATTTATACTTTATGTCAGTCAATAATTAATTGTGACCTTAAAAATGACCAAATTATCCTTAAGAAAATGAGAAAAAACTAAATTTTCTAACAACTAAAATTTCCAATACTACAAAAAATAAAAATTAGGAACACAAAAAAACTTATTTTAATGGTATTTTGTATATTTTGAGACGAAAACCATAAGTTTAAAGTTTTTTCTTTTATTTTTTTATTTTTTACTTTTTATTTTTATTTAAGGGTATTTTAGGTATTTTGAGGTTAAAATTGAGGGTTGATTGTGGAAAGTTATTAATTTAGATATCAAATCTAATTTGAATGTGCATATTTGATGAGATCAAAAATTGAAAGTATAGGATCCTTTTGGTAATGTTTTCGGTACAAAAATGAAAATGAGATTGTTTTAAAAATCATTTTGAAACCGATTCTGAAATTACATTTGGTGGTCTTTTAAGAAATTGGTTTGAGTATGATAAAAAAGTGAAATCGTATTTGGTTACATTTATGTTTGTTTTGAGTACATGTAATTAATAATCTTAAATTAATATATTAAGTAATTAATAATTGATAATTATTTAGCAAATAAAAATTAATATATTAATAATATAATAATAATGAATAAATTATCATTAATGAGTACATTAGTAATTAAACTATATATATAATAAATTAATATGCTAAATAATTAAAAAATAGTAATTAATAATTAATTATAAGTAATTACTATATTAGAATGTACTCATATTTATTAGATTCTAAGTAATTAATTAGTGTATTAAGAAAAATAATTAGTATATACATAATTTATTAATATTCCGTTTACTACTTAAATTATTAACTTTTAGTTACATAATTAAATAATTTGTTAATTAATTACTAATGTTTATTTAATAATCTACTATTTGATATATCACATGATCAATTTTTAATAATTATTCTTTTTTATAATGATTAATTACTAATTATCAATTATTAATTATTGTTGACCAGTATATTACATATTGATAATTATAATTTATTATAAATTATTAATTGAGTAATTACTATTTATTTTTTATTTACCAACTATTTACTAATTAATAGATTATTAACATAATACATGATTGATATATTAATTATTAATTATTGTTAATATGTTATATAATTAATCTTTAACTAAATAATAAATTAATAAATTATTTATTATTTTATTATTAAAATTAAAAACTTAATAGTAATAAATTAATATTTAATTAATAATTAAGTAATTACTATATATTTATTATTAATTAATAATAAATTATTTAATATAACTTTGTTGATAAGTACTAGAAAATGAAAACGGAAAAAGGAAAACAGCTTTCAAACGTTTTCTACTTTCTTCACAAAAATCATTTTCATTGGATGCGTTTGGGGTACCAAAAAAGAGAAATAAGGAACACGAAGAGAGAGCTTTTTGAAAAGTAAAAGTAACGGAGAACTCCTAGGCGCGTTTAGAGCTCGTTTCAAAATGATTTTGTCTTTTGTATGAAAATGAAAATGAAAACGTTTTCAATCTTAGACATAAATTATTTTTGAAAATGTGTTTAGTAGTTTTATCAAGAGATTATTTTCAGTATAAAAAACCCATTTATATCTCTCTTTCTCTCTTTCTGCTCGAAAGAGGAGAAAATGAAAACAAAAAATGAAAAACGACTAAAAAGTCGTTTTTCTTTTTTCGTTCATTTTACACTAAATCAAAAACTCGTTTTCATTTTAAAAACGTTTTTATTTATTTTTTTAAAAAAATATAAAAAATAAAAACGGGATCAATTTTAAACACAGTCCATGTTTCTATTTGTTAGTTGGCTCTCTTTAAATGAGCTGATGTGTCGAAAAGTCATTGGGGGATAGAGAGGAGGGGACAGAGGATCTGAGTCGATGATGAATTGTATACCAACGGTTCAAATGAACCGATAATCGAAAAGATCCAAAGCATTTGAGTATTGGTGCATAGACTTCGTACTTCCCCTTCCCCAAATGCTTACAAGATAGACTCATAATAACGCTTCAGCTTCTTTCCCAAGTTAAACTTGTTCACCCAAACCCAATGAACGGTGGTGGCAACGCGCCGTCGCCGCCAACTCCGGCGGCCAACGGCGGAGAGTTCCTCCTCTCTCTCCTCCAAAAACCCCAAGCCGCCAAATCAGCATCTCCGCCGCCGCAGCCGCCACCGCCGCAGCCGCCACCGCCGCAATCGCAGCAGCGTCAGCAGCCGCAGCAATCTCTCGCCGTTGATCCTGCCGTTGCGGCGGGGGGCCCAAGCGTCCCTTTCCCGCCGCCGCACTTGTGGCCATCCAACGGCCAGGATCTTCTCCACCCGCTCCACTGGCCCGTCCACTCTCTCGCTAATCCTCCTCCTTTCGCTCCCAACGGCTTCCTAGGGTTCCCTCACAGCTTCTTCCCCAACCAGTTTCAGGGTAAGCAGGTCTCTGGAAACGTCGGCGAAGATCTCCGGAGGCTAGGGTTTTCGGGCGGGGTGAATTCGAATCCGAATTTGAATTTGAATCCGATTCACGGAATTGTCCAGCAGAAGAACCAGTTGGAGCACAAGCTCAAGTTCGGCTCTTTACCTAGCGAAATTGTGATCATACCCGAGGCTTTGCCGAAAGTAGATGCTTCGAATTTCAACAATTTGGTGGATCGGAGTCGGCGATTGAGCTCTAATTCAAGCTCGAATGCGGTTCGGCAAGGAAATTATGAGCATCAGAGGACTAATCCTCCGCCTGGGTTTAGGAGCAAACCAAAAAGGACGGGCTTAAACCATAGTATCGGAGGGGAAAACTCTGTTTCTGGTGATTTGATGAGAACTAGGGATGTTTTGGCTGAAGATATCGGGATTCGAGGCGATGGCTCCCGTGGATTGGAGCTCAGCGCGCAGCTTGATCGTCCGGGGCCGCCGTCCGGCAGTAATCTTCGCTCGGTTTTGGCTTCGGATGTTGAAGAATCCATGATGAAGTTGGAGAGTGACGCCGTTGAAGTTGGAGGCGGCCATGAAATCGATGACATTGGTCAACGGCTCGTCGATTCCTTATTGATTGAGGATGAATCTGATGATAAAAATGAAACAAAGAAGCATAAAAATTCCCGAGACAAGGTTAGTTTCTTTACGAAACTATAAAGATTGTGAATAGTATAGAAAACTCATTGTTAAATTTTAGCGTAGGCTGGGGGAGCAAATTTGACATAAAATGTTGATAATGTAGTTTCTATTTTAGCTATTAGCATATATGATTTATGTCGATTTGGTACTTATCTGCTAGTATAATTGTTTGTTTGAAACCGTCGTTATTGAATGTTCTTCTTATGTTTTTCTAGCATGTTTGTAAAAATGAATTTCAAGACAAAGATCTTTTTTAGTTACTATATTTAGATTTTTTATTTGAGGTTTATTAGAGTCTTTTGTCATTAGGATTCGAGGTCAGATAGCAGGGGACAGCGGCTACTCAGCCAAAGGATGAGAGTCTACAAGCGTCAGATGCGGTGTCGGAGTGACATAGACAGGCTAGATGATGCTTTTATTGCGATTGTTAAGTCGCTCATACCAGCCGAGGAAGAAAAGGCTAAGCAGCAGCAATTGCTAACATTATTGGAGAAACTAATTATCAAGGAATGGCCCAAAGCTCGGCTTTATCTTTATGGATCATGTGCCAACTCCTTTGGAGTTTCCAAAAGTGATGTTGATCTCTGCCTTGTGATGGAAGAAGCAGACGTCAACAAGGCTGAGGTTTTATTAAAATTGGCAGATATTCTGCAATCTGATAATCTCCAAAATGTGCAGGTGAGTAAGAGTAACAATGATTTTCTTGATGCCTAAAGTTAAATTAGCATCCTAAAGTTAAATTAGCATGGTACTTGGCTTTTTGGTCAAATTACTTTCTTGAACATGGGCTCTAGATGGACAGCCAACATGATTTGAGAAGCAGATGATAAGACATAATATGATATCAGCCAAATTGAAAAGAGCAGCTAGTAAAATTGCAGCACCAAAATGCGTCATTCATTGTCTCTGTCAATATTTTCCAATAGATATGTCCCGTTATTTAATTTTTTCTTTGATAAAGGTCTTAAACATATTTATTGTTTTGTTTCTTTTTTCTCCCATTTAATGGAACTTAAGTTTAAGTTTGTTTTCAGGCGTTGACACGTGCCAGGGTTCCTATAGTAAAGCTTATGGATCCATCGACTGGAATCTCCTGTGATATATGCATTAATAATGTTTTGGCTGTTGTAAACACAAGGCTTCTACGTGATTATGCACGAATAGATGTGAGGTTGCGGCAGTTGGCCTTTATTGTGAAACATTGGGCCAAGTCAAGAGGAGTCAATGAAACATACCAAGGAACCCTGTCCAGCTATGCGTAAGTTAGAGTTTCAAATTTATGTTTGGAATAAAAACTAATAAAAAAAAAAGATTCAGCTATAGAAATTTGAAGGAAGAGACACCCGCGATGCCTGTAAATTGTTCTTAGATTGAACTGGCTTTTAGATAAAATGGTGGCACAGGTGCTGTCCATTATAGCAATGGCTTTGATAACAAGTTTACATATATCATGTGCTTTTCTATGGCTTTGTTAGCTAATCTTTCCTGTTTTCTTCCAGGTATGTCTTGATGTGCATTCATTTTTTGCAACAGCGAAGACCTGCCATCCTTCCATGCTTACAGGTGGGCCTTGTTAATTGTAATGTTTCTATGAGTCCCTCCGTATCTTATAGAAAAGTACAGCTAATTATTTCTTGCTAATTATGTTAGCTCTGTGAAGTCTAAATTGAGATGCAATTGCACCTTCCCTTAGTGATCGTAGCGTAATTGATATATGTTTTGATGGTACATACTCCATACCATTCCTATTTATTAATTTGATGTGAAAAAAAAAAATTAAAATGCCTTTGCTCATACATCAATACATTAATACAGAAGGACTTCCACAATAATATGCTATATTCGAATATCTACTCTCTAAAAATGGTCTTCCTGTGATTCATCCCTTGCTCTTGTTTGGCACACGTTTGTTTTCTTCTGTTGCGTGTGTTAGGATTTTCTTTCCATTTTAAATTCTAATTTTAGTGGACGTTTGGTTCATGTATTCAGAATCATGATTCAGAACTATTCTCGTTTTACGTGTATTTTTTATAAGAGAAAAATACTGTAGAGAATCATGATTCATGATTCAAAATCATGGACGACTACAGAAAGCAGAACTATTCTCGTTTTACGTGTATTTTTTATAAGAGAAAAACACTGTAGAGAATCATGATTCATGATTCAAAATCATGGACGACTACAGAAAACAAACGTCATCTAAATTTTTAATATATTCTCTTACAGGGAATGGAGGCAACATATTCGGTCACGGTAGACAACATTGGATGTGCTTACTTTGATCAAGTTGAAAAGCTTAGTGATTTTAGATCACATAACAAGGAAACTGTTGCTCAACTTGTGTGGGGCTTTTTCAATTATTGGGCATACTGCCACGATTATACAGATTCTGTTATATCTGTACGTACAGGAAGTATAATCAGGTAAGATATAGAATCTTTTATCTTTTATAACAATAAATTGTTTCCTCCAATTTTGTTAGTTACTGCTGTTGTTACCCGCGTTGTCTTTTGCAGCTTGTAATAGGCTGACTTTTTATAATTCAATTTCGTCCTTTTTTTGCAACTAACCAAGCGCTTGTTACCATGATCAGTAAACGGGAAAAAGACTGGACAAGGAGGATTGGAAATGATCGCCATTTAATATGCATAGAGGATCCTTTCGAAATATCTCATGATCTGGGTCGAGTTGTCGACAAGCACAGCATAAGGGTTCTGAGGGAGGAGTTTGAACGTGCTGCTGAGATCATGCAGTATGATCCAAATCCTTGCGTGAAGCTCTTTGAGCCATATATTCCTAGTTGATTAGTTTGGTCGAACATAACTTAAGATGTATTATAGTAAGTTCTGCCTCAATTTTCTCATTTTCCATGTTTGATGTTTATAGCATGTATTTTGTGCTCTAGGCCTTTGAACGTTCCCTCCCCGTGTAAAGCAACTCCTGTCTGCAAACTTATTGTGTGGTTTTTGATTCCAATATTGCTAATGTTAAAAGGAGAAAAGAAAAAAGTACAAAAAAAAACAGAGAAAAAAAAAGGAAGTAAAAGTTTAATGAACCATCATTGCTTTTTTTTTTCCCCCTCTCTTATTTCTCATTTTCCTCAACCTTTATTGCCTCCTATTTATGTTTCTCAGTATCTTCCCAATGATTGAATTTCAGTTGGATTGCTTTCCTTTCGCAAGTATGCTGGTTTATATTTCAAGAGTAATCGTCTCTTATCCACAGGATAAAATGATCGTTTTTTCGTTATTTTGTCTACGAAGTTTGGAAAACTGGAAAATGAATTGGTAAAATCTTTTGGTCACGGTTGGATTTGAGTGACAAGTATTTCTAGCTATAAATAAAGAACAAAATATACGTGGAATTGTCCAAAACTTTGTCTCGAATCTTTATATCAAATTAGCTCTGTTTGAGGACTTTAGTTTTGGAAGGAGATAAGCAAAGAACTCTATGCACATTGCGTGTTTATATTTTTATAAAACTTGTTTTGCACTAAAAATGGCTCAAGTCCTTGAGGTTTTCATTTTGTTTTTAGTTTTTTTAAATTATATTAGGAATATTTAATTTTTGTCAATCTTTGTTAGGATTTAGTTTAGTTATTTTCAATTTATTCCTTATTTTTTTAGTTAGTAATTTAGGTTTGTTTATTTTTCGTAGGCATGAACGGAAAAGCAACTCAAAATTGAGGAAATGAATTGAAAACTAGTGGCATGTTTAGTTCATGCTGGAAACCTGGCTCCGTGGCGCTCAACGCTGCTGCAGAATACTTGGACTAGGGAACGCAAGGCCATGGCGTTGGAAACTTTTAGTACACGCGTTTAAATAAGTGATTTTGATTTTGAATTCAAATTTTAGAAGAGAATTATTAACGGGAGCTTTTTTATTTAAATTTTGTGTGAGAGAAAAGTATCGTAGCAGAATCAAAATTATAGTTTCAAATGTGTGAAACAAACGGGCCTTAGGACCGTGGCACCAGAGAGCAGCATGATAGTATACAGGCTCGGGAGTCCAGTGCTGGGGCGCTAGAAAGTTAAGACAGCGGCATTGGTGCGATTTCAACAACACAAATTTTTAAAAACACGCAAATTTTAACCCACTGTTAAACACGGAATATAAGATTTTACAAAGGTTATTGCGAGGTGTTTTGTAGGATTTTTAGAGAACCGTTTGCACAAGTTTTGTAATTGATGATGAATATTATTTATATGATGTTTGATCTTTCAAATATGAACTAGATTTTCCTTTCTATGGTTAGAAGTGTGGTCAAAACGATTAATATCTAAATCTAATATTCTTTTAAATTGAAAAATAGAAGGAGACTTTAGATAGAAGAACAGAATTAAGAAGAAAAACTAGAACTAAAATAGAGAAGAATAATCAAAATGTAAATAGAAATCTAGGGAGAACAACAACTTAAGAGAGAGAAAACCAATCATTTCAATATCATTAATTATCAAAAACCTCTGTAAAAATACAATCACTAATGTATTTATAGGCATTTAAAAGATAAACTACTAATTCAAAAATAATCCTACTAGATAACATAATCCTAAAATTAAAATTAAAATAAAGATAAAATATATCTTAAAAGATAATTAAATAATTTAAATTCAAAATCCTAATCTAATTTGTCATCAATAACCCTAGTCTTTATCCATTTAAAATGACGTTTTGCAGTTACTTCTAAAAAAATATTAGGATTAATTACAAAATTCCCCCTCAATTGTAGCACTTGTAATAATGTTCCCCTGATTTTCAAGGGTTAAAATTTGTTTTCAAAATCTATGGAATATTAATGAAAAACGCTTTTTATTAACACTTTTAATAGAAACTGATATGTAATTAACATGTGCTACATATTATAGAAGTATTTAACAACTCTATTATGAGTGAAGCTGATTTGACTTTAAAAGTCTAATTCTAATTGTTAATGAAAATAAACTAAAAGACCTTCAAAATTTGTTAAAAAAAATAGTAACACTCACTCTTTTCACTTCTGTCTGATTACATGAGAGGTTGTGTCACATATATAGTTTTTGTTAAAAAAACATACAAAACTATATTCTGTTTCATTAATATTTTAAATTCGGGAGAAAGAAGGAAGACAATTTTAAGGGAATTCTTTAAATTTTACCTAAATTCTAACTAAAATGACTAAAAAATTATTTTAACTAGTAATTTTTTAGTGAATCACCAGTCATACTCCAAATTTTAACTAAATATAAATTATTTTAATATTTAATAAATTTAAAATAAATTGTTTTATTAAATTTATAAAAGAATCTTCATATTAACTAGAGTTAAAAGAATAAAAGAATATAAAAAATAAAAATAGTTAACCTCTCTATGCTACTTATATTTAATTAGTGTGGAAAGTATATTTTTAAAATAATTAATTATTTAATTAATGATTGGAGTGAAAAAAATTAAATCATTAATTATTTTAAGTACAAATATGAAATGACTAATATGGTTGCAGTTGTTTTGAGAATTAAGGTCCCGTTCGTTTCACCGATTTGAGTTTATAATTTGAGTTTTGTTACAGTAAAAAGCTCTCAGAAACAATCACATCTAACTTTTTTATTACAGTAAAAAGCTCTCACATAAGTCACATCTTAACTCGAATTAAAAACTCGAATAAATAAACTAAATGGACTCTAAGTGCACATTTTGTTACCTGAGAGCTATAGTTGAGGGAAAATTTTGTAATTATAATCCAAAAGTTCAGTTTTGACCTCCAATTCATTCCACCTCACTTATTTGTAGCTACTTATCCCTTTACAACAATGGTAGAAGCCCAAACTCCGGGTCTGTTGGATAAATAGATTAAGTAAAAAGTGTTTTTAAGTAAATAAACCATAAAAAAATAAATTGGGTAAATAGGCCAACTTCCACATCAGCTATTCCACGTCATCAATTATATTTTTAGGAGTTTCTTTCTCCTCATCCTCTTTCATTTCGCGTCATTTTTTTCCCAGCCGCCTTCCATTTCTTCTCTCCTCTTCTCAAGTCATCGTTGCACAACCTCATTAACATTATTATCTTGCTCATTCAACGTTTTTTTCTCGTCCAAAATGAAGTTTGAAGAAGAGTTACTAAGTAAATCTTTCTTTTTCTATATCTCTCATGGTGTTTTTCATTATTGTTCATGTGTTTTTAAGATGAGAATGTAGTTAAAAATGTTAAAAATCCATTAAAATATTAATTTTACATCGTAAAAGACTAGTTTACATTGTCTGATATGATGAAGATCTGCTGAGTTTAGAAAAAAAAGGTTGTTCTTGGTCTGTTCTTGGTTTGTTCTTGGTCTGTTCTTATAACATGGTATGTTCTTGGTCTGTTCTTATACATGGTCGGTTCGTGGTCTGTTCTTCGTCTGTTCTTATTGCATGGTCGGTTTGTGGTCTGTTCTTGGTTTATTCTTATTACACGATCGGTTCTTGGTTTGTTCTTATTGCACGGTCGGTTCTTAGTCTGTTCTTGGTCTGGTCATTCTGTTAGTGGTCT
Source organism: Morus notabilis (assembly GCF_000414095.1). NCBI lineage: Eukaryota > Viridiplantae > Streptophyta > Magnoliopsida > Rosales > Moraceae > Morus > Morus notabilis. The sequence goes on from NW_010365721.1 coordinate 199,366, forward strand.
GGTCCTGCTTTATATCATGTTTAATTATACATTTTTATAAATTGATGGTTTTTTTTGCCTTTTTTTTTATTTTGTAGGAACACTTTTTTATGGTATGTTCTTGATCTTTTCTTAGTATGTTCTCATTATATGTTCTGTTCTTAGTCTGTTCTCATTATATGGTATGTTCTTGGTCTGTTCTCATTATATGGTATGTCCTTGGTCTGTTCTCATTATATGGTATGTTCTTGGTCTATTCGTGGTATATTTGGTTTAGTTTAATGACATATTATAATCTTGATTAAATTTTTGCAGTTTTAAAATCTAAATAATGCCTCAGTGGAGGAGATTTTTTGACATTGGAGGAAAATGGGAGGAGAATGAAAGTTGTTGGGTGTGGCATACAGACTGTAATTTGATTGGCGTATATATGGATGAGAAGGATACTCTCGAAACCTTCCTTGATAAGATTTGTAGAAAATGTGGAATTGATGGACAAAAATATTCCTTGCAATTATCGTGGGTACCGAATTTGAAACAGAAATCATTGCCCGTTGTAATAAAAGACAATGATGATTTGTTATTTTTCAAGGATATAGCCTATGAGGTACCGCTACACGTGATAGTAGATAAGAAGTTTATGAATCCAGAAGAACATATTGACGGAGTCAAAATTAGGAAAAATCCTTTGCATGACGATTTTTTTATCGTGATTTTATGGGTATTGAAGCTACAGATGAGTTTTCGACTCGTAATGATATTCCACCACAGTCGAAACCACAACCAGAGTCACAGCCACAGCTAGAGCCACAACCACTTGCCATTTTAAATGAAGTAGAAGTTGCTGGTCCTTTAATTTGTATCGACCAGACTGAGTTTAGATCATCTCATGGATCTACCTTCAGTGAAAGATCTAGTTTAGAAGTTGGTTAGTACTTTACAAGTAAGAATGATTTGAAGGAAAAGCTGCATTTAATAGCTTTAAAAGGGAAGTTTGAGTTTCGAACAACAAAATCAAATAAAGACGTGCTTGTAGTAGAGTGTGTGGATTCGAAGTGTGTGTGGCGTATCCGGGCCTACAAACTGAGACTGTCGAACATGTTTGTAATCCACAAGTATAATGGTGTTCACTCTTGCTCATTAGAAAAGCGTTCGGTGAAGCACATGTAAGCAATATACTCTGTTATTGGGAGTTACATGAAAAACTAATTTATAGGCGTCAAACAGGGTTCGGTTCCCAAATCAATTCAGAAATATGCCCGTGACAAATTCGGGACGGACTTCAATTATTGCAAAGGATGGAAGGGTCGTGAGCATGCACTTAAACTCGTAAAAGGTACGGCCGAAGAAAGCTTCACAAAGCTCCCATCATACTTTCATATGGTGTCTCTTACTAATCACGACAGTATCACCAATATTCATTTTGATGACCATAACCGTTTTGTCTATCTTTTCCTAGCATATGGACATTGTATACGAGGTTTTGGATGCATGATGAAAGTTATCAGTGTTGATGGAACGTGGTTGAAGAGAAAATTCAGAGGTACGTTGTTAGTTGCCACTGCACAGGATGGTGAACGTCATTGTTATCCCATCGCATGAGCCATTGTAGACTCAGAGAATGATGCATCCTGGAGATGGTTCTCCTCGAACTTGAAGGAAATTATCACTGATTCTGAGGACTTAGTTTTTATTTCTGATAGAAATCAAAGTATAAATAATGCATTGTCTACAGTTTATACATTAGCACATCATGGTTGTTGCACATGGCATGTGTCGCAAAACATCAAAAGTAATTTAAGATGTAGCGATGTTCTGCCATTATTCTTTAAAACCGCTGAGGCCTACCGCATTGACGAATTTTATGTCTTGTTTAATGAGTTGTCTGCAAGATAACCCAGTATTGCCAGATACCTATAGGAGCAGGTTCATTTTGAAATGTGGTCTCGTGCTCATTTTAAAGGAAATCGATATAATATTATGACCATAAATATGTCTGAGTTAGTTAATGCAATGCTCAAAGATGTTCGAGATTACCTTGTCATTGTCCTCTTGAATTTTATACAAGTGAAGATGTCAGAGTGGTTTTATAAAGGACTAAAACATTATTAACGCCAAGTGTGGAAAAAACTCTTCGTGAGAGGCACAACAAAGCCGGATTTCTAACGGCCACAAGACTTAATACTGTTGAGTTCCAAGTGACAGGTGGAAAGACCACTGCAATTGTCAACATTGGAGTGAGGAGTTGCACTTGTCGTGTGTACGACTTTGAGCATATACCATGCGACCATGCAATATCATGTTGTAGAGAAGCATGAATATCTCTCTATGATTTATGCTCAAAATACTATAAGACATGTGTTTGGGCTCTTGCATATGCTGAGACAACCTATCCTGTGCCGGATACTTCGCAATGGGATATTCCGAATGACGTAAAGTAAGTTCACCTTCTACCACCACGAGTTGTATAAAAAACGGATAGGCCAAAGCAAAAACGCATTCTCAGCATAGGTGAGTTCACATGAAGGCAGAACCAATGTGCTAGGTGTAGGCAATATGGACACTATTAGAAGAAATGTAAAAACGCACTGATGTACTCATGAAAAAAAAAACATTATTGGCATTGTAATGTTTTTATTATTGGCGTTGCAATGTTTTTACACTTATTAGATTCAACAGGTTATTTTGATTTTAGGGAAGCTTATAATTATGGGGAAATGTTGCCCAAATTTTTAGAACATAATACATAAGTGTAAGAACAGACCATGACCACTAGACCATATTTGGGACAATTGGAATAAGAACAAACCAAAAAAACATACCACTATTTGAAGGCCAACAGACCAAGAATAGACCATGATGATTTTTTTTTATTTTTTGGAATGCTTCATACCAGTCCTGAAGAATGGAGAAATATTTAATTTATGAAAGAGAAAAAAAATTAGTAAAAAATGAAAAAACCAAGAACAAACCAAGAACAGACTAATAACAGACTAAGAACAGACAAAGAACAAACCACAAACTGACCACACTTGACCAAGAATAAACTATGATATTTTTTTATTTTTTGAAAAGCTTCACACTAGTCCCGAAGATTGGAGAAATATTTAATTTATAATAGAGAAAAAAATTAGTAAAAAATGAAAAAACTAATAACAAACCAAGAACACACTAAGAACAGACCACGAACCGGCCACATTTGACCAAGAATATACCATGCTGTTTTTTTTATTTTTTAGAAAGCTTCATACCAGTCCCGACGATTGAAGAAATATTTATTTTATAAAAGAGAAAAAAAATTAGTAAAAAATAAAAAAAAACCAAGAACAGACAACGAATCGACCATATTTGAGCAAGAATAGACTATGATTTTTTTTTGGAAAGCTTCATACCAGTCCCGAAGATTGGAGAAGATTGGAGAAATATTTAATTTATAAACGAGACAAAAAAATTAGTAAAAAAATGAAAAAATCAAGAACATACTAAGAAAAGACAACGAACCGACCACACTTGACCAATAGTAGACCATGATTTTCTTTTTATTTTGTAGAAAGCTTTGTACCAGTCCCGAAGATTAAAAAAATATTTAATTTATAAAAGAGAAAAAAATTGGTAAAAAATGAAAAAAACCAAGAACAAACTAAGAACAGACCAAGAACATACTAAGAAAAGACCACGAACCGACCATACTTGACCAAGAATAAACCATGATGCTTTTTTTATTTTTTTAGAAAGCTTCGTACCAGTCCTGAAGATTAGAGAAACATTTAATTTATAAAAGAGAAAAAAATTGGTAAAAAATGAAAAAAGTAAGAACAGACCACGAACCGACCATACAAACTAAGAAAATACCACGAACCGACCAACCAGACCAAGAACAAACCAAGAACAGACTAAGAACAGACCGACCAGACCAAGACTAGACCAAGAACAGACCATGAACAATCAAGATAAATTACAACACAACATAACTTTATTTTATGACATTGAGGTATTTCTCTGATATTGAATTGAATTATTATTAATTTTTACAAAGTTATTTGATTATATCTATCACAACACAACATAACTTTATTTTATACACAATGGTCTTGCATAATATGTAGAATTATGTTTTTACTTCTTACGTATCACGTTTAATTAAATACTTTTCTATAAATTTATTATATTGTTTCATTAATATATTGAAAAGTCATGTCTTAATACCCAAAAACTAAAAAAATATGTTAAAATGTATTTTTTTTCAAAGTTTTATTAGAGTATGTTCATGGTTTGTTATTGGTCTGTTCTTAGTCTTGTCGGTCAGTTCTTGGTCTATTCTTGGTCTGTTCGGTCGGTTCTTAGTCTGTTATTGGTCTGGTCGGTCGGTTCTTGGCCTGTTTTTGGTCTGTTCTTAGTTTGTGTGGTCAGTTCGTGGTCAGTTCTTGGTTTTTTCATTTTTACCAATTTATTTTATCTTTTATAAATTAAATGCTTCTCCAATCTTCGGTTGTGGTACGAAGCTTTCTACAAAATAAAAAAAAATCATGGTCTATTCTTAGTGAAGTGTGATCGGTGCGTGGTATTTTCTTAGTCTGTTCTTACAACAGTAAAACGACATTCTTTTTTGAATATAAAAGTGTCATTTGTACTCATGTTTGGAACAATTATACCGTTTGATAAATGATAATACATATCCATAGGTTTAATTTTAAAATAGGACCAAAAAAAAATAACGTTTTGATTTTTTCTAAAGAATGTCATTTTTCAAAGGTTGAATGTCATTTGGGTCATACGTGATGTCATTTTTCGAAAGATGAATGTCGTTTGGTGAATGTCGTTCGGGTCATACTTGATGTCATTTTTCAAAAGATGAATGTCGTTTGGGTCATATTTGTTTTTAAAGATGGATGTTGTTGTCTAAAAATTAGGGCAGCATTTCCCCATAATTATATGTTTTTTCAAAGCTAAAATAACCTGTTGAATATATTTTACAAGCAAAACAACATTTTGTATACATTTTACAAGCAAAACAACATTTTATATACAACTTACGTGCCTTTTAAGCTTGTACTCGCTCCAAATTCCGACCGCAAGTTCCGACCGCAAGTTCCAACCGGTACGTTTCTACTTGTTCTTCAGCGAGTTCTTCTAACGGAATTTTGCGGACAAGGTATTCGATAAATTGTATGTGAAAAGTCCGCAGTCAGCTGTTCTGAGGTTGTGGACCAACGACTCGGGACGAAAGAATGGCCACGTACTGTCAAGTTTATCGCCCGGATGGTTAAATAAACTTGTGTACTTCAAGAACATGGGCATCATGACAGAGATAGGCTTCACGTATTTTTGCATCTATTGATCTCTGTACATCTTGGCATTCCAGTTATACATTTTTATGTTGATTTCAGATAAATCGACATAAAGCGCAACCTAATGCTTATCCTCAATGTTAAGATGCATAGTGAAGCCTTGCGCGCCATCCAATTTCTTTCTAATTATGCGCTTTCAGCCACGGACATATTCATCCAGATCGTTGTCAAATGTATACTCTGCCAATTTTGATTTGTTGGCGAAAAATCACCCTCTCAATTTCTGGCAGAATACATCATCCAGGATGATAATATCGTTAATGAACTCTTCTTCATTGGCCCGTGACCTTCTCATAGATAGATGACCCCATGCCTCGTCAATTTGTTGTAAGTCATAAAAAATAAATTCAGTATAATAATAATTTTATAAAAAACAAGAGTGTAAATTTATAAAATATGTTGTGATTACTTACTTCACTATACATCCATTCACTTGCCTTCAAGATGACCCGAAAGAAGTCATTCTTCCAATTACCAAAATCGCACTCTATTAGCTCAGAGTCTGTATTTGTATCAGCGAACTACTTTTTGAATGCCTCGACAGCATCTTTATAGGTATGCATCTTCTTCATCACCTTACGCAGGAGATCTGTGTAAGGTGACTCAAAATACTTGTTGAGCCTTTGAAGTCACTTTTCATTCTTGGGTTCAGACTTTAGCTCTAACTGAGCATGTGGCTCATGTTGTTCCTCAGGCTGTGGCTGTGGCTGTGGCTGTAACTGTTGTTTTGCTAGATGTGTCATGTTGTCCTTTATTTCTGTAACTTATTAGTCTAGTAAGTCTAACCTCTTGTTGATGGCTTCAAAATGTCTACCATTGTACTCTGCCATCCTTGGATAGAGTATGTCAAGTATGTAATCAATAGACATACCATTATGAGGACGAGGTTGTTATTGTTGTTGTTGTTGTGGTTATTGTTGCTGTTGTTGTTGTTAGGGAAGTTGTTGTTGTTGTTGTTGTTGTTGGAGAAGTTGCTGTTGTTGTTGGGGATGAGAATATTGTTTAGGAGGCTTCGGTTGCTTGACATGAACCATTGTTGCACCAGAGTCAAAAAACGATGCAAGCTAGTCAATCTTTGCATCTTCTTGGTCGACATAAGGCAAATACAACGTCATGCACATACTACTCATTTCCTCCTTAGTGGGATAAAAAATTGGTACGATTATTCCCTGTATATTAAAAGAACATATAGTGAAGGCTTATTTAGGTGGAAACATATTGTAAAAAAAAAAATATGCCTACTTATTGAATAATAAAAATGCCTATAAACACATTGTATTCAAATCCTTACCTCGCCACTTTGCATGAGGTCGTCTATTTGGCCAACCTCAACCAAGGAAACCCGGCGTGCCTCCCATTTGAGCATTCTAGGAAGACGTCCAACAACCATCTTTGCAAACGTGGCACCGATGGTTGGAAGTTTTGAAAGCCCAAACCTGCGTTAAATAAATTTTTTTAAGACTAGTAAAACAAAAAAATTATGTATAATTTACTATAAGGTCATGATTAAAAATTCTACATATAACTGTAAGATATACCTTGAAGGCCCAAGGAAACCCGCATATTAAGTAGGTTTCCTTGATGCTCTTGTTGTGTCCTTTCCGAACCCATTTCTGAAATTTCTCTTTCAGTTTCTTTCTTAAAGACCGCATAGTGCATTCAAAAGACACCCTGCCCCATGGATAGTTGTTAAAGAAATTTAAATCGTCGACGTACGATGGCCATTCCAGTGGGACAATCTTCTTCTCATCCCCATATAATAATACTTGTGCTAGAAAGTAAACGATAGCGATCTTTACTTTATCGCTACCTTTTATCTTGTTCTATATGATCAATTTTTTTAAATCGGCAACAAGTACTACTTAGGCCTTAAAATGCTCCAACAATCTCATGTTCTTCGAAGCTTTCAACACCACGTCCAGCTCTGAGATTTCTCCGCAGTTCAATCGAGTGATTAAAGTAAATTCCCTCATTCTGAACCGAGTTGGCTTTCCATTAACCAGGAACCATAACTCATGTTTCTTTTCAGTTTCTATTTGTCTCAAAAGCAGATAGTGTGTCAACACTCTAAATATATCATGTTTTCAGACATCGAAATCAAATGTCCCAAGACGAATCCCCTAAAAATTGACATTTCCGTTTTAGGGTCTAAATTATGCCTTATAACTTCCAGGGCCTCCATCTTTGACTTCATAGTGATTTTTAGTGAAAAGTACTCCTACATAGGATCCATGACCATATTTAATTGTCCAATCTCAGGAAGTTTATTTGGGTTGTACTTCAAGAGGTCATTCTGAAAAAAAAAAGAAAACACACATTGGTTAGAACCGACCAAAACGACAGAATCGACCAGAACAGACCATAACCGACCAACTAGAACCGACCTTGAACCGACATAACCGACCTAGAATCGATCAAGAACCGACCGTGCTCAACCAGACCCTACTAGAACCGACCATGAACTAACCTAGAACCAAGCAAACCTGACTGGAACCGACCGAACCGACCTAGAACCGACCGAACTGACCTAGAACCGACTCAGAACCGATAGTGCATGACCTAGAACCGACCAAAAGACCTAGAACCGAACAAACCAAATAGAACTGACCAAGAACCGACCTAGAACTGACCAAGAACCAACCGAACCGACCTAGAACAGACCTAGAACCGACCGAACCGACCTTCCCAACTAGAACCGACCTTGAACCGACCTCTTACCCGACTAGAACCGACCAAATCGACTAGAACTGACCAAATCGACTAGAATCGCCCTCAAACCCGACTAGAACCGACCAAATCGACTAGAACTGACCAAATCGACTAGAATCGACCTCAAACCCGACTAGAACCGACCAAGAACCGAACCAACCTAAAACTGACCGGAACCGACCTAGAACCGTCCATGAACCGACCGTGCCCAACCAGACCCAACTAGAACCGACCTTAACCGATCTTAACTGACCTTGAACCGACCTCTCACCCGACTAGAACTAACCAAATCGACTAGAACCGACCTCAAACCCGACTAGAACCGACCGTGTACCAAAACTGACTACAAACAAACCATAGACGAACCGAAAGTGACTAAGAACCGACCACACACTAATCCATATTCTTGTTTTCTTATATTATGTTTTTGTTCTTGTAAAAATGTATTACAAAAATAAAACAAGAATAAAACCTTAATGTTAAATCAGAGAATAAAACCTTAATGTTACTTAAGGGAGAGCAAATTCCGTTGCCTCGTCGACAGGGGTTCGAGAAATGGCCGTCTTAGTTGAGGAAGAAGAGCTATTTTGTGATGTCATTTCAGTCGTGAAAGTCGCCGGCGAGAGAGAGGGTCAGTTTTTGGTCGGTTGTCGGCGAGAGAGAGGGTCGGTTTTTGATTGGTCGTCGGTCGGTTTTTGGTCGGTCGTCGGTGAGAGAGAGGGTCGGTTTTTTGTCGATCGTCGGGGAGAGAGATCGGCGAGAGAGAAGGTCGGTCGTCGGCGAGAAAGAGGGTCGATCGTCGGCGAGAGAGATCGGCGAGAGAGAGGGTCGGTTGTTGGCGAGAGAAAGACGTGCGTGAGGCGTGAGGGTCGGTTTGTTTTGAAGGAGGAGGGTCGGTTTGTTTTGAAGGAGAGAGATTTTTTGAAGTGACCCGTATACATGGGTTAAAATATGACCCATTTTTTAACTATACACATTAAAATTTTTTTGTTATAAAAAAAAAGTGATATCCTCAATTGCTGTTTTGTCTCTTTTATCAAATTTTCTCCCCACTGCCATGGCGATTGGTGATCACCGACCACAAATCCTAATGATCAGACCACCTACTGCGTTCACTCTCTTCCCCTCATTGTTCCATCAGAAGTTCCGAATCCTCAAAGCCTGGGAATCCGAGCTTCCATTGGACCAATTCCTGACCACAAACGCGCACTTGGTCCAAGCCTTGGTCACCAACGACAATACCGTCATCAACGCAGAGACTCTCCGGCTGCTTCCGGCGCTGCGCTTAGTGGCGGCGACCACCGCCGGCGTCGACAACATCGACTTGGCCGAGTGCCGTCGGCTAGGGATCGCCGTCACCAACAACGGCAGCGCGTACGCGGAAGATGCCGCCGATTTTGCCATTGGGCTGCTGATCGATGTGTTCAGAAGGGTTTCTGCTTCGGATCGGTATTTGAGAAAGGGATTTTGGAAAGGCAAAGGAGATTATCCTCTCGGTTTTAAGGTATGTTTGTTACTTTTAGTTCTGTATGATTTGGGATTTTAGGGATTTGAATTATGGACACATAATTGGAGAACTGTCACTGTCTTAAGTGAAAAAGAAAATATTTAGGAAGATATTTGTCAATCGGGAGATAATAGAAAATGTGTCCTTGTGAAAGTAATTTGGATGATTGTGAAATTGTTAAGCTGGTTAGTTTTGGAGAGGAACAAATTATTTTCCCGGGAACACTGTTAGGTATATGCCTCAAATTAATATTCTGGATAAGTTACTATTTTGTATTTTGACTTTGGGTTGTTTTATGGTTCATTAAGAGTCTATAAATAAGTTTTTAAGTTTATGTAGAGTTTTATGTGTAAAAGTGTGAGAGAAAGAGTGCCTCTATTTAAGAGAAAGAGAGAAAAATAAGAAGAGAGATACACAAAGGTATAAGAGGTTTTGAACAGACAGAGAAAGAGAGATTGAGAAAGTTGTTGAGTGTGTGATTTTGAATTGTTAATGAATTATTTTTCCCTCTCTCTCCCATGGACATAGGTAATTTTGTTGAATCATGTAAATTTTTGTCTTCTCTATATAACTGTTAATTTCTATTTCAATTTATTTTTTACTACGTGTTTATAGATGTGTGTTTTTTTTCCCAAAAATCCCCTCGAGATTAAGAGAAAAATGCTTGGTGTACTACTAAGTGTTTAGAGGTGGGCTCTCGATCCCATTGCGGTGTCCTTTTATTAGTGGACGGTGCTTACTAATGCCTTATAGCAGCATTACTTGAATTTAAAGGAACAAGGAAGTTGCCAATGTGAAAACGTAACCAAGACCTAAAAGAAAAAAAGAAATATTTTAATAAAATGAAAAAATGTACACTGTTTAGCAATAGATGAAAAGGAATTGTGTGGAGATAAAAGGAAGGAGAAATAATTAGTTTTTTGTTTTTTGTTTTTTGTTTTTGTTTTTGTTTTTGTTTTTTGTTTTTGCATAATAACGATTTTAGCTATAATTAATTGGTGCGCGTACGCTTTAAATTTAACTTTGTTGAAGTAGTATCTAATTGATATTAGATTTGGTTGTCTCTCTTCATACTCGTTTCAATCTTCAAAGCATAGAGAATATGGCTCTCGATTGTTGATTCAAAAGTCTATCCAGTCATTCCGACAAACAAACACCATTGTACCAATAAGCACACATCTCATTATCCACATATAATAATCCTTTAATTCCATAGCCTCCAACTTTTCCCTTTTACTCCATAGCCTCCATCTTTTCGCTTGCATATAGTGAACCTTCAAAGTCAAATGCCATTTGCCCTTTGCATTCCTTTCACTTCACAAATGCAAAACACAAACAGTTACCGGCAAAAATCTTGAAAAGTGAAAAAAAAAAAAAACCCCTTCATTTTCTAACTTTTCTTATCCAAACGTATGCATCTTGTCAAATACCAAGAGGTCCTTAAAACCTTTAGCCAGTCGCCTAAATGTCTACCTATTATGTTACTGTATAGTTTGAACCTGTTTGCTGCTATCTTCAGTGCATAGTTAGATATCCAAGAAGTCAAAAAGTAACTTCAAGGATTGGAAAATTTCAGTTCGGAGGCAAGCGGATAGGGATTGTTGGATTTGGGAAGATCGGCTCTGAAGTTGCTAAAAGGCTTGAAGCATTTGGCTGCAACGTTTTATACAACTCGAGGAACGAAATGCCCTCCATCTCGTACCCCTTCTATTCCACTATTCGAGATCTTGCAGAGAATAGTGATGCCATCGTCTTATGTTGTAGCTTAACTACCGAGACACGCCAAATAGTTGGCAAAGAAGTATTATCGGCCTTGGGGAAAAATGGAGTGATTGTTAACGTAGGACGCGGGGCTCTTATAGATGAGAAGGAGCTAGTAAGATGCTTGGTTGCAAGGGAAATTGGAGGTGCTGGTTTGGACGTGTTTGAGAATGAACCTAATGTTCCAGAGGAGCTCTTTGCACTGGATAATGTTGTTCTTTCTCCACACGTATCTGCATATACACCAGAGTCTTTTGAGGCTGCTGCTGAATTTGCCATTGCAAATCTGGAAGCTTTCTTCTCAAACAAACCCTTACTCAGCCCTATCACAATTGACTGAAAACATCTTTTGGATAGGGATTTCAGTTAACAATTGACATTTGGTTGTGCTAACCAATTATCTGTTACTGCCAAAACATTCCCCTAAATGAGTGTGGGTTTTCGAAAGTCATATTTTTTTTCCAGATCTTTTTTTTTCGGACTATTATTTTGTTTTAGGGTTTTTTTAATGTGAATATTTTTTAGAAACTATTTAAGGGTATTTTTTGTCTTTTTGTTTCATTTCTTTTTTCGTTTACAAAGTACCAAGGGGTGAAAATGAAATAACTTTTACATATTTAAATGATAATTTTGTTGTTTCACATCAATTGAGAAAAACTTAAAAGTAAGAGGTCTATTTTTATAATTAAATTTAATTTTAAATGTGTTAGAGAGACTTAAAAAAAAGAAAAAAGGAAAAAACTAGGGAAATGACCCCTTTCTTTACCACCATTTTTAATAAATGGTTGTACTTTTTATTTCTTAGACAAAAGATCGATTTTATTACCTTTTTTTGTGTGTGTGGAAATTGACCATTTTATATAGTAATTAATTAGTGATAAATTATAATTAATCGATAATAAATCAATTTATCATTAATTATTAATAGTTTATTATTGATAAACGGTTAATGTACTGACTGAATTTGATTAATTATTAATTGATATTAGTTAATAACTTATTGATATTAATTAATCTTTAAGTTAATCAGTGATAAATTAAAATAGTTAATAAAAAAAAGCTATTCCCCTAGTATTACAAAACTTCAATAATTTATAAAATAAAATAAAAACCATAAAAACTATCATTTACTTATAAATCCAAGTTCTGCCCATGGGTGGTGAGGCCTCAACTTGAAAATGTAATTTTTTAAGAGACAATCCAATTCATTATTCTAGCAAAAGCAACAAAGAAAAAAATAATCCTTCGAGTCATTTAAAAGGGCACTTTCATTAACTAATATCATGAATAAGGTTATTTTAAAGAGAAATGAGTGAAATAACTATATTAGGTAAAAGGGTATTAATTAATATATTTTTTAGTTAAATAATTATAATTTAAAATAAAATGAGATAAATAATTATATTAGTTAAAAGAGTATGAGTTTAAATTTTTCTTTTTTATTCTTAATTAATATACTTTTTAATCAAATAATTATATTAATTAAAATTAATGAGTATAAATTCAGACTCATATACTTTAAAAATAAATTGAGCAATTTTCTCTTATTTTTAATGAGAAAGAATGTAGTAGTATCTGCCTTAAGCAATATTATTTGTTCCTATTGGGCTACAATCCCACCTCCTCACAGAACGGTGGCCCCACTTGTGGGACCTGCATAAGTCCCACCACCTTGCGAGAGCGTGGGTCGTAACAGCCCCATTTTATACAACTTTTTCATCCGCCTTTGACGCAGTATAGATAGTGCCCCATCTAAAGGTCATTAACATGGGGCGTGGGGCTCTTACAAGGAAATAATGAGGTTTTTGGTTCTAAGATAAATTGGAGGCGTTGGTTTGGATTGTAACACCCCTTAACCTAACTGCAGAGCCTAAACGTCGAGTCAAAAGTCAATGAATCTTGTGTGTTATGGTTTTATTAGCAAAGAATTTACATAGATAGAATTTGAAATTCATCTTTTCTTTCTTGTTTTCTTTTACATACAATATTTACATTAATCAAAAATCGGACATGAAGCTAAAGTCATATCCGTTATTTGACAGATACATATTTACAAAACCATAACAAAGCTGCTTAATAAAAAAAAAAAAAATCAAATGCAGAGTCTCAAAATGGGCCATAAAAGCTGTTTAAAAAAAAAAAAAAAAACATGGCATATGAACATATCTCTATCTGGCAACTCTGGAGACTCCATCAACGTCTAAACCTGTACATCATCACCTGCATCACAAGAATCTAGTGAGCTAAAAGCTCAATAAGATGAAACTCAGAGATGAACAAACATCTTATACCAATGCAAACAATCATTTCAAACTTTATTCAATTCAATAACATTTCTTCCATAATTCTTTCATTTGAATACCCTTGGAGTTTGATACTTAACCAATAGTGATAGACCGTGGTTTTCGGAACCTGTTCATAATTATTGACCAATAATAAGAATAATACGGGATTTCCCATACCGGTCTTATAACCTCGGGCATTAGCCGCATTCTTTTACATTTAACGTGGCTTTCCATATCTTGGTTTTTCAACCTCAAGCATAGGGCCGTCTATACTTCTGAGTCTTTGCAGGCTGTTGCCGAAACCACTATTGCGAATCTTGAAGCTTCTTCCCAAACAAACCGTTACTCACTGGCTCAGCATCTTTTTGATAGTGAAATCCCGCCCTTCACTCTTATCTTACATATAGTTGGATGAAAAGATCGCTCCTATTATTACGCCGAGGAAAGAGGCCAGGCACCGAATTGGATGGGAGGGAAGGTGTGCAAAGAGGCATACTGGCTGAATAGGAAGCTAACCAAGGTACAGAAAAGACCCAAGCAAGAGGTAGACTAATTAAACTATATATTTCGAATCAAATCAAACTATATGTCTTTCTCATTTGCTGCTAATCAACAACAGCTGGTCTCAGCTCTGCACATTCCTAGAAAAAATTTCTCTTTCTTTCAGCTAAAGATTGTTATCTTCTGGTATGAGAGCCTAGGTTGTGCGGATATGGTAGCGATACAATCTTCTGGATCTGTGGTTGCTGTTATGATTACTGCATAAACGCATACAATTGTCAAGCATCGCGAAATGGAACCTCTAAATATAGATGTTTAGAAGATGAGAATGCAGTTGCTTCTCAAAGAACAGGATCTATATTTTTTTTTCTTCATTCTTGAGAAAAGAGAAGCCCGCAGATCTGGCACTAATGGCTTCTTCAATCAAGTTGGTATTGTTGTAGCCAAACAACAAAAGAAAGCATATGAACAACATCCATAGTTGTAGACAGTAAAAAGTTCTTTGAAGCTGTGCTAATGGTGGTCAAGGATAAGGTACTAGTTTCAGTGGGAGACATTGAGTCCGCATGAGAAATCGGGGAGACTCCAAAGAGATTTTATGAGTCAGTAACAATGGTAAACATGAAGATTTTTGGGCAACGGTTTGCATCTTGCTAACCCTGTCACAAATAACTGACTGATTTTCCCCTTGACTATGGTTCTCTTCCTATCAAGTGTACAACGTATGGATTTCAGTCCATGGAATGCACTCCAATTTCACATTTGGTTGAGAATGTTTGAACTGGAAAACAGCACCTTTCTTTATTATGACCGGGTTTTCTCACAATTAGTGGCCCCCAGTAAAAATAGAGTTTCATAGTGTAAAAAAAAAAAAAAAAAAAAAAAAACAACAAGAAGGAAAAAGAGTAAATATTGATGAGTCACTCATGTTAAAAGGTTTAGAGAATCTCAAGCATTTTAGCTCTCATGTCTTCCTGGTACGGCAGAAAAAACAATTGTCTAGTTGAACTTTGGTTCTAGGATGATGTTAAATGACAATACGTCATGTCGTCTGGTTCTAGGGCAGCAACACTTGGGATGCGTTTGGAACTCGTTCTAAAATGATTTTATTTTTTATATGAAAAGGAAAATGAAAACGTTTTCAATTTCAGACATAAATCATTTTTGAAAATGCGTTTAGTAGTTTTATCAAGAAATTATTTTCAGTGTAAAAAAACCCATTAATGTTTCTCTTTCTCTCTCTGTTCGAGAGAGGAGAAAATGAAAAACGACTAAAAGTCATTTTTTATTTCTCTCTCATTTTACACTAAACCAAAAAATTATTTTCATTTCTGTTTTTTGTCTTTATGGTGGGTGGGTGGGTGGGAAATGAGCATGGGCACTTTATAAAAATCCACAAATCCATGCTTTGACCTGGATTGACTTAGGCCCTAAGAAAATAGTATTTGCAATTTAGAAAATTAAAGGTACTATTAATAGTATCACATTGGTGCCAATGATCTCATATCATGATATTTCGAGGTATCGTGCCCCGATATTAAAAATTCCAGCTATCAGTCACGGTATCCTAATATGATACTTTGCTGTCACCGATCAGTAACCATCAATTCCTACCATTTCCAAACTTCGGGATATGCAACGCACCTCTCCTAGCCATGTTGTCGTCGCCATCCCCTTCCCCAGTAAACACTCTCGTCCATAATCCACGTGAAAATCAATGGAGTTTGGAGAGATTCTATGGCTATTGTATTTTTTTTACGAAGAAATAAGAGGTTTTTTAAGGTTTCCATAAGGGAAAGTGAAAATTTTATTTTTTTTTAATTTCTAAAACTAGTGTTAGATTGTTTTAAAAAAAATATACATTTTTTATTTTCCAAAATTTCCCATTGAGCTTATTATTTTTATTAACAATTAACGTAATTTATTATATATATATTTATTTATTTTTTGATTTGATGATTATTTTTAGTAGTTAACATAAGGGTTAATTCCACAAATGATCCATGAGATTTACACTTAATCTCACTTTAATTTTTGACTTTTTAAACGTCACACATATGGTCCCTAAAATTTTCTTTTGTTTCAGTATCAATCCTTCCATCAACTAGGCGTAAAAATTTGATAGAATCTGTGTAAATTAGTGCTCAAAATTAGAAACAGCTAAAATTTTAAGTATATTTGTGGAAATTAACTTTTGGTTTTTGTATTATTTTAATCTCTAAACTTATATGTTTCCAATTTTAGTCCATAATTTCTACAGATTCCTGCAAATATTTAACACTAAGTTAACAGAAGGACCGAAACTAAAACAAATAAAACCTCATAGACCATTTGTGCGACGTTTAAAAAGTCAAGCACTAAAGTGTGATTGAGGCAAAACCTTAAGGATCATTTATAAAATTAACCCTTAACATAATATTCATAATTTAGTGTCTTTCTTTTAACCTCTCTAATTACTTCTCTATTTACGAGTTCCATTAATTCTCTAATGGGTAATTTAATTGTTGATCCTATCATAAATATAACTGGGGTTTATATGATATCTTATATCAAAGGGAACATTATAGGAATGCTAAAATTTCAAGGGTTAAATTGACTTATGTCTAAAAAAAATAAATAAAAATAAATAAATAAAAACTAATTGTAAAAATTGTCATGACATGTCATTGGATTGTATTTTCAAATATACCCTAAGATCCATTTGTATCCACATTGGTTACTATTGTGATACCGATCGGTAACCACGGTAACCAATATTTGGCCATGATACCGAACGATATCCACTATAATACAGGTTGGTATCCGCCAATATTAACGGAATCACTATCGTTCTCATATCTAAAACATTCAAAAATTCACAAAATTCACAAAACAGATAAAAAAAAATCACAAGAGATAAAAAAACAAACAAACAGATTAAAAAAAAAAAAACTTCATCGCAGTGGAGAGCCGCTGCGACGGGGAGAGATATCTCCGCTCACAAAGGAGATCTAAATGGATCTCCTCTCTTACGTCGCACGGAGGAGACGAAGAGATGTCGGTTTCTTCTAAATCTAGAATCACAACACGTGAGGAGCTCGATCGCCTTTGATGCAATCTTGATCTCGATGTCGGTGTCTTCTTCTTCGTGAATGGCGGTGGGAAGAGAGGACAGAAGAGAGGTGGAGAACTATTCGTGAGGTTTCCACGTCAAAAACCGGCAAGTAGCTTGTCAACGACGATTCGCTCTACGATGTGTTGTTTTGATAGGGACGGGGAGACAACGTTGGTGAGAAAGTGTCGGCGGCGAGGTTTGGTGGCAGCCAGAGGAGATAGGGGGGAGAGAGAAGAGTGGCGGTTGGAGAACGTAGGAGAGAGAGGGGAAAAGAACTTAACCCTAATTTGAGGGTATTTTAGTCTTCTTCACCTCACTAAGTTTTAGCACATATAAATTTAATCTTACTCAGTAATGAACAATAAATGGATGTAATATCCAAAAGAGAATGATGATTAAATTTAGTTCTTATTATGAAAGGACATAAGAATTACTGAGCCCGTTTATTAACATTTTTAAAATGATTTTATTTTCAGTATAAAAATAAAAATGAGATTATTTTAAGAATTATTTTGGGTCAGATTCTGAAATTACGTTTGATTAATTTTTTAAGAGATTATTTTTAATATAATAAAAAAATAAAATTGTGTTTTGTTATAATTATTAATTAATGTATTGTAACATTATTGATCAGTTTTAGAAAATGAAAACTAAAAAGAGAAAATAACTTTCAACCGTTTTCTATTTCTTTTATAAAAATTATTCTTACTGTTTTTTATTTTCGTGTCTTAAAAAACGTAAAAAAACGTTTTTAAAAATAATATAAAACTAATTCTAAATGCACTAATTCTAAATGCACGTCATTTTTCATGATTGGTTCAATGTATTCCAATATAACTGATATCCAACAAAAGGGAAAAAAAATGTTGAAATCAGTCGATTTTGTATCCGGGGGAATACGGAAAGCACTAATTTCCACTTTCTTAAATTGTCTTTTATTTATATTTTTACAATATTTTAAGCTTGAGAGAACGGATTGCCTCTTATAATCTTGCGTGGCCTTCCACACTAACCTAGCTCGTTGCCCATTTGGGTACGGCCTATATGTAGGATGCCTATATCATAGTGAATAGGCACGCCTAAGGGGCAATAGAAATGCAAAGCACTTGTTTTAACATTGCATTTTATTTCGTCATTATTGTGATAAATAATATTTATGGGACCTATATATCTTACTGAAAAGTGGACGCTTTGCACCAGCATGAAAAGAATTCATCCTCTGATCATCATAAGCGTAAGATTCATAATCATGTACTTCAATTGAGTTCTTGAAATGCACCACTCATCATTCCAAGTCCCACTTTTAGGCCTAGATTAATCTGACAAAGAATTACCAAAATATTCTCAGTTTGGAATGTGCAATCTAACACATCTCAACTTCTTCCTGTCTTCCATCCACAGCAGTTTGATTTCCCAACTTGGCCGACAAATATAGACAAGAGCTCTAACAAGTGGAACGATCAATCACATAACAATGTATATTAATGACATTGACCAAAAAGAATCTAGATCTATATATTCAGCCCAAACAAAAAAAAAAAAAGTCATTTCCCAGCAATTTTATAAAGAGGGAAATTAGAGTACGATTAGTCAATGTCAGGCGACAACTTTTATAAGGCACAACAATCAGGAATAAGCTTATCATTGATGTAGAGGATAGAATCTAGACGAAAATAGTCTCGGGATTTAAATTCGCTGCCCAATTTTTGTGTCTCGTTAATTGCCCACCTAGTTTTTTTTTTTTTTCTTGATATATTTATATTTATTCTTGATTCTAGTATGTACTATATATGTGAGTGTATATTTTACTTTTACTGATAGAGGTTCAAGACTAAGAGTATGTTTGGTAGAGAGATTCGTTTCCTGATTCGAATCATGATTCGTAGTTCGTTACAGTATTTTCTCTCATAAAAAATTCACGTAAATCGAAAATGATTCGAATCACATGATTTGAATCCTCCAACCAAACGTCCTCTAAGTGAAAGATCGGTAAAAAAGTGCTCTCCCGCATAGATAACTTGCATAGGAAACGGCCGTTTTTATAAAGCGGAGAAGAATTATAGCAGCAATCTTGGTTGATCTTGATATTCTGCATGCATGCAGTAGAACCACTTCCGAGTCAGTTTGAGTGTATCTATTATTACGGTACTGTAACTAATTATATATTAATGTTTCATTAAAAAACTATATATAATTGTAATTAACTATATATTAATGTTTCAATAATAAAAAAACTATATATAATAACGCAATAAACAAAATAAAACCATACGTGCTTAAATGTCACGCGCAAGGACTCATGGCGGAGGTTCATCCGTGGATTACATGAAGATTGAAAATCATCAGACCTTTCTAAACTCTTTACTATATTATATGTTTCAAAACTTAACACAGTGAAACTCGATAAATGAATGTTCGGTATATTAATGACCATGATTAAATAATAAAATCTTTTGATTCTTATTTAGATAAATATTGTAAATTAATAATCTCACTAAATACATAAGATAATAATATATTTTGATCCTTTAGGGCCCAATGAAAATATGAATTAATAATTACTCAAGTACAAAAATAATAATAATAAATAACATGTAACGTTCATTATTATATTAAGGAGTTCTTTGTTCTTTTAGGCATTAAATTTGAAAAATGCGTACATCAGTTTTATGTCTATGTATGTACTTATTAAAATTCTACGTGTAATGTACTCACATTAATTCTTGGGTTTGCATGTACATATATATAACATTTATTATATACTTGACAACTTTTGAAATTCTATATGTAAACGTATTGATTTTGATTACATCCACTATTTTTTTATTTATTTATAACTCATACACCAATTTCGGTAAAAAGAATAATACATGTACCAAGATGGCACAAGTTATTAAAATATAAAATTCTTCTTAAATTAATAAATATTCATTTATGGATAAATTAAGAACCTTGTTAAAATGACATTTTTTTTTAAACACAGGATATTATTTTATAGAGGTTTTACTATATTTTAGTATATTTAATATTTTAAATAACATTATACATTGAAGTGCAAAATAGTAGCATATATATCAAACAAAACATTTAATGTTACATATTTTTAATGTTAAATATGGCATCGGTATTTGCATTAAAGATGGCCTTAGAGTGAACCTTCAATCATCAGCTCACTCGATTCTCGTGAATGGATTTCAGACCGATATCAAAGTTTTTCATTTTAATGATCTTCCTCTCGGTTCCTCTTGCCTCTCAAAGTTATTTTCCAATTTATATTGAATGTTGGTTACCTTCACATGGGACAATTAGATCAGTAAAACCTGCAAAATCATGTAGATAAAAATTTGCAATTTCGTCTAACATATAATCATCGTTCTTAAACAAATCATGTAATTCAGATTAAGGGCTCAGCTAAGAAAATTGGTTGAAACTCAATGAACACAAATAACCTCAAGAAGATAAACAAGTAGAGAGTTATAATAATAAAAATTACGAAATCTCAAGGTTATTGTATTGAAAATAGATTGCATAATGTTTACTCTCAAATCGTGATAATTTATATTACATTAGGAATTAAGACATTTAATTCTCCCATTTATTACAGAGTTTTACTCTTTCATTCTCCTTTGAATATTATAATTGATCATTTAATTAATATGCTTTAATCCTCGTTCATTAAATATATATCTTTAATTACCGGTCATTACACTCATCAGTGACACTTGAGCTTCGATCTTTTGATTATGATCGCACGAGTCATTTTTGCCTCCAACTGAGAGATTCTCCTTGGTCGAGCACAGGCACGGGAGGTTGGCCTTCGCCGAGCATGGGCGAGTTTGACCTTTTATACCACTTTTCAGATACTTTAAATTGTTTGATAATAACGATTAACTTGCCAACTTTCAAATTCTTAAATACGAAATATGCATAACAAATTTAATTCGCTGTAATATTATAAGAAATTAATCGTTACATCATTTTGTGCTAAAGATTTTTACATATTAAACAACTTTAATAAGCATATATAGTGTTTATAAAAAAAAAAATAAAAAGATGGTATTGTCCGTTAAAATTGTAATACTGTACACATTCTAATGCGATACTTTTATTTTAATAGGCAAGTGATGTACCCGTGGGTGATGTACGTACCCATGGGTGTTTTGTGGAATCTCGTGGATGAAGTTGACAATAATTAAAATTTTACCTTCAAATATGAGTTAATGGGTTGATTGCCAAGACTTATCACATGTCAACATCAAGTGGAGTTATGAAACAATGAAGGAACTGGATACACAGTTATTAGAGTGCTAAAAGGATTCTCGTAAGTTTATCCGTTTTCATTTTAAACGTTGTTAATTATTATATATGAACTTCGTAGAGACCGCCATCGGCGAATGCTATCCCTTTCTTGTCTTGCTTTACTTCCTTACTTGCATGTTTATTTCTAATTATGACAAAGATACTTCAAGAAATTTTAGTACAGTTTAAAGAAAAAGACAGATTATTCTATCTATGTACATGTATTCATACTCAACCAAATAATCGCATAAAAGCTAAAGTGCGACATTGGCAAAGAGTAAAAGACGTTTATTTTTTAATGGTTTAATAACGTACATGTGAGTTACGTGACTACTTGGGCCTCGTTCACTTCGCGGATTCGAGTTTTCAATTCGAGTTGAGATGTGGCATTTTCTGATAGCTTTTCACTGTAGCAGAAAAAGTTAGATGTGATATTTTCTGAGAGGTTTTTACTATAAAAACCTAAAACTGAAAACTCGAATCGGTGAAATAAACGAGGTCTGGTTAAAAACACATTAGAGGGCAATGATGATGCGGAGGGTTGCGAGCAAAAGGTGGAGGAATGACACCTCTAAGGTTTGAGCGACAAGGAACTTGTGATTTATTTTTTAAAAAATAATATTTTAATGTCTATTTTGTTTAAGTCTACTATATTGCCTTTACCAAATAGTCGTGTTACTCAAGTGTGATTAAAACATTAAAAATGGATGTTTTAAAGACGGAAGTATTAAAATTGTAACTTATTATAAATTTAGAGGAGATATTTTGTGAGATTTAAAGTTGTAGGAGTAAAATGAGACAATTGTTTTTTTTTTTTTGGACAAATTCACAATACATTTAAATTATAAAAAGGAAGATGTAGCATATAAATACGTCTAGTTTTAAGTACAGAGCCGTTTAAAGAAACGCCATAAAACGTAATTCATTAATCCTGGATATTTCTTTGTTTGTTTCCAATAATTGGTATGTCCATTAACTTTATTAGTTAGTCTGATCATTTCTTACGTATGTTTTCCAAGCTCCGTTATGAGTCATTTTCGTGCATACGTAAATAAGCATGTTGTCATAACTGCCTCTCTCTGTGGAAGAAACCCATCTCTTTCCGGCGAACATTTGCCATGTCGGATGAAAATGAAACATGGATTTTTTTTTTATTTTTATTTTTTTATCTTTATGGGGATACCATTTTTGTATAAAAATAGCACAAAACGATAGTTTATAACTTGAAGTAGAAGAAAAGGCAACCGAAACGCTTGGCTCCAAGTGGAAATTTTATTACTACCGTCCAATATGATGCAGGTACGTAAAAACTTCATAAAATCATTGTAACTAGTATAAAAATATATTTCTTCCTTTCCAAAAAAAAAAAACATTATTTCTCAACGTTAAAACTAATGAATGAGCAGAAGATGAAAATGGCAAGTTTTTAAACCCATATTGTGAAGTTATTGATCCATATTGTAATTAATACCCCGAATTGTAACAATTAATATTAGTATATTCCTTTAAAGATTTGATTTCATAAATATACTCATAGATTTGATTTTTTTCACAGTTTATCCTTAAATTTGAAAAACTTATTTTAATTTCATCCCTTACACACTGAGAACAAAAGATAGGGAAAAAAGACAAAGATGCCATCAGTTAGACAGAAGTTTATTTTTGAACAATATTTTTTTTCAAGAAATATTTATGAAAATTACTTTGAACATTAAAACAAGATAGATCTCCGTATTCTTTTTTCCAATTTCATGTTTTGTTTTAGGATTTTTTTTTGTATGTTTTTAAATGTAAAATAAGTTTTAGAAAATAATTAATTGCTAGTTTTGTCTTTCACCTGGTTTTTCCCTTCTATAAAAAGCACAAAGGATAAACTTAAAATAATGACTCGTTTGTTTTATGCATTTAAATTCATGGTTTTGATTCAGCTACAGTGTTTTCCTCTCATAAAAAATTTAAATTTCAAATAGTAAAATAAAAAATCACTGATTTAAACGTATGAACCAAATGGCCCCTAAATTTTTCAAATATAAAGAACAACTCTATAGTTTCCAAAGCGACACTTAAACCGAGTATCGACGTGAATGTAAATGCATAATTTTAGATAGTATTTTCCGTACAAACTTGGTTGCCACGGATATAGTATTTACATGAATGTCGTAGTACTATAACGCATGTTGATTTGACAACTCAATGATTTGAGTTGACTTGAGTTGGGTATGTAAGAAAAAAATACTATAGCAAAAAAGTTAAATTTAAAATTTTATAAGAAAAAACACTATAATAATAAAATTTGAATTGTGACTTGAGTTGTGAAATAAACAATGCCTAAGTTTTTATACTGTTCTAAGGCGATGTTTGTAAATTTTCAACTTTTACCAAACAATATATAATTGGTGTCGTCCCAACAAAATATTAATTACTAGTTATTCTAGTCGCGCATAATTTCAGTAGAGCATCACCACTTTATTACTAGTATAAGACTAATTCTGTATGGATCGAACAGAAAGATAAATACCTTGGAAAGAAAAAGAAAAAGAAAAAGGAACAGAATTGGGTAAAATTATTTGTTTTAATTATGACAATTTGACAATACAATAATCTTAATATTTTGCAAGAACAGTACAGTTTGGTCATGATAAGGACCACCCAAAACTCCTTTAAGCTTTAGCTCCAGCAAAGGACTAGTGTAATTCTTTTGTATTGAGTCGTAACAGTTACTATTTTAAAAATTAAAAATAATTTTTAAGCATAAAGTGATAAACGACTGTCATACACACTTGTCATAAATAATATTGAAAGGCACATTAAAAAATGACTGTCGGTTTTAATATAAATAATAATATGCACATATGTCATTTTTACTATTAATATCAGTCGTTCCGTCTGTCTTTTTTAAACATTAATAATATTAATGTCATGAAGGACTATATTTGTCATGTTCTTTTTTTGATAGGCACATCCGGTCATGCATGAACATTTGTTTGGAGCAGTGCATGACAATCGTTTATTGTCATATGCTTAAAAATGACTTTTGGTTTCTAAAATAGTAACTGTCTCAATATAAGAGAATTACGTCAATCTTTCAACCTATTTTTATGGAGAAAATCTCTCCCATAAAAGTGTTGGGGGACCACTGAAAAGGCCTATATATATAGTGCACATATATATTATATATATACATATTGTTGATGGTAGAAATTCGTCAACAGAAATATGTTAAATTTCAAAATGGTTTACGTGATTTGGATGATAAATAACAAGATTAAGAGGGATTAAGCAATAAGAACACAAAAAGATTTATAGTGGTTCATATTTAATTCAAGAGCTACGTCCACTGTGAGGAGGAGAAAAATTCACTATCTTTTGAAAAAGATTACAGACTTTCTCTCTCTGAATTAGACCTCTCCTTATTATATATCCTTTGCAGTCTCTGGAAGTTTTCTTATTTTATTCGGGGATATTTTCTCCACATTTTAGGATAATATCCCTAGTAGGTTGAGATTTCTGTCAATCAGTATGATTTTCTCACTTCCTTACTTACTTCATATATTTTAATTACAAATCACAAATCTCTGAGCAAGTCCCTATCTCTCTCTATCTGCATGGACTCGATTTCATAGGTGTTCTCATAGCCATCTCCGCTTACAACTGCTGGTGAGATTGACCTCTTGGTGTTCACAACTCCTTGAAGCAGTTGACCGCCTTTGTACGCCACTCCCTGTACTTGTGATCTACTCCAAAGAGAACCGTCATCCGATGTGGCAGCTAGGACAGAGCTGTCTTTGATCATTTAATGTACTTAATTATGACGTGTCAGTCTCATCCAATGCCCATCTTAGGGTTTGGTATTTTACCCTACAACATTTGGTGCTGAGGTCACCGTCTGTGGGAAGTCAGGAAGTTGAAGGTCGAGGTTTTTATTTCTAAAACAAAGAAATAGTTAAAAGGCCAAGTAAATATGATGGTTCAAATAAGAAAACATATCTTCAGCGCTTAGATCAAAGAACTCTTGTACGGCGTAAGGATCACTGGGATCTGGAAGGGAAAGCAGAAGGCCTGACTTTCTGAGATTCTCTTTAGTTAAGAATGTGTCAATGTGACGATCACTCTCGAGAATTTGAAAAGCCGACAGAATCCTCTCCTTCCTATTCCCAAAAAGTTTTGAGCAATCCTGAGACTCTGCATAGAAAGAAAGAAGAGGTTAGAACCGCATGATAGTGTGGATAAGGGACGTGCAAGGGATATTGCTGGTAGAGCACTCACTTAATCTCCCAAAAGAAGTCTAGACCCCTCGGTGCATGGGCCTACGGTCAGCGGGATAGAGGTAAAATCTACCCTTGACTATAAAAAACATGGGTTTCCATGCATGGGATAACGAGGGAACCCCTTTTATTAGTGTCCCTAATATGGGCTTGAATCTCCCATGACTTCCTAGGAAACACCACTCTTCACTTCTTGCGACGTTACTCAATTCATATATGTATAAAAACTCGTCCAGCGACAGCTCCATGTCAAACCGCTGGCTCCACAGGACCCACATCCCGACAAAGCAATACCAAAAATTAGGCACCAGCTAGGTCGGTGAGATGCCGTGGAGATGGCAAAAATCCTTAACAAAGGGATGAATGGAAAGGGTCATCTCCACGGTGAATGACCTGGTGTAGATGGAGAGGTAACTAAAAGGGGGAAGGCTCGCCTTGAAATTCATGTTAGGGAGGAGATATTCTAACCATATGTCGTCTATACATCCGTCCTTGTACCCCTTAGAATGTCTCAGTTTTAAGTCGTCGGCACTGTAGAATCGACAGTGAATGAAGGCCTGTCAGGATCGCCACTCATCGTCACCAAAGGAATGTCCGCAAAGGAAGCGGAGCAAAGATGGACTCTACCTCCCTTGTAATAAGAGACATTCCCCAAAAGGTCGATGGTTCTGCTCGTCACAACGGTGCCATCATTGTCGTCCCCTTTAACCATACGGTCGATACTATCGGCATCCTCTCTAAGATCCGCCATGCACTCATCAATCTCCCTCATAATAGGACCATCGTCTGTCGAAGAAGACTATCTTGGGGGCTCGGCGGTTGAAGGAGGATCCAGCCTCACAAGAGATGCAAAAGATGGACCCTATCGACGACTATATTTTTTGGGAGCCATAATTCTGAAAAAGAAGAATTAAAGTTAGAACCCTATGAGTCGAGAGGGGAAAACGGGAAGGTCAACTAAGCAGATAGTCCTAAGAGTGATTATCTGAAGCCAAAACCTAAAGCTTAATATAGCGTGAGACGTCGAGCACTCATTATAAAGGTGAATGTTCAAAACGACCTGGAGCGTCGAACATTCAAACATATTGACGAGAGTTCAAAACAACCTAGAAACTCAGCAAAAACTCAGATTCCTAAGTTCCACAAATTTGCTCCAAAATTCAAGAGACCCGCTCAGAACAGTGCGAAAGCACCAAAAGGCAAGTTTTCTATTTCCTATTCTCCTATTCCTAACCATTTTCACGTGATAATCATCATGAGCTAGTACGGGAGGGAACCATAAATGAAAGATTTCCACATGCAACAAACACAGAAAAACAAGAGGGATTGTGAAGAAAAACTTACCGAAACATCGAGGGAGAGTGGAATCCGGAAGTTTGGTGAAGGAATTCTCGCAGAAGGAAGAGATTGAAGGTTTTGGATAAATTTTGGCAGAATCTCGGTGACTTTTCTGAATAAAATGATGGTCTCGCTCAGGAATCACTATTTATAAATGGAAGAAGTCTCGACCCTAGACCGTTGGATGAAATAACCGCTCATCTAATGGTTGAAATGAAGAGTCGTGATCCAACAACGAGAACCAAGGTGGGAAATTGAAGGGACGCAATCCGACGGTCCATATACACCCATTCAAAATAGAGAAGTGACGCTTGGCAGAAACGACTTGACTGACGCGACCGTTGCCCTGCTCGAAAAGCATCTTTTGTGTCAGAGTCATCATTGCCTAGAGAGCCTAAAAGTTGGAATCCTTCTCAAAGAAGCAAGCCCATGGGAGAAGAGTCAAAGCATACACCCTACTTAATCAAAGCTCGAGACACTCCAAAGGAATCCATCGACCTGGGGGGCAAATGTTGTAGGGTAAAATTCTAAACCCTGAGCTGGGTATTGAATAAGACCCACGCGTCATAATTAAGGGCATTAAATGATCAGAGACAGCTTTGTCTTAGTTGCCACGTCGGATGATAGTTCTCTTAGGAGTAGACCGCAAGTAAAGGGAGTGGCGTACAAAGGCGGTTGACCGTTTCGAGGAGTTGAGAACAACAGGAGGTCAACCGCACCAGCAGTTGTAAGCGAAGATGGCTCTGAGAGCACCTACGAAGTCGAGTCCACGCAAGACCTGCTATGAGATTTGTGATTTGTAATTAAAATATACAAAGTAAGTGAGGAAATCATACTGATTGACAGAAATCTCAATCTACCAAGGATATTATCCTAAAATGTGGGGAAAATATCCCCAAATAAAATAAGGAAAGTTGCAGAGACTACAGGGGATATATAATAAGAAGATGTCTAATTTAGAAGGAGAGAGTCTGCAATCTTTTGTAAAAAATAGTGAATTTTTCTCATCGTAATAGTGGACATAGCTCTTGAATTAAGGGTAAACCACTATAAATCTTTGTGTATTCTTACTGCTTAATTCCTCTTAATCGTGCTTTTTATCATCCAAATCGCGTAAACCGTTTTAAAATTTGATATATTTTTGTTGACAAATTTCTACCGTCAACACATATCATTGTTATTTAGTTATTAGTTATCTTCATATTATGCGTGACAAATGGGACATTAGGTTAAACAGTATAGCGTATCATATATATGGCATCAATATTGCAGTTGTATTAGGCGCTCTTTTAAAACTGTTAATTTAGTGTTTTAGGAACTTGTATTAGCCGTTTTTTACTTACATAATATGAGCATAACCATAATGCAATACTATAGCAAAAAGAATATATATAGAAAATAATATAAGGGATTCCAAAATTCTCACAAAAATTATTAGGCTAACATGAGAATTATGTGGTAAGAAATACCTAGTGGTAGGACATAGTAGTTGTATGTCATATCAAATCAGAAT
Source organism: Morus notabilis (assembly GCF_000414095.1). NCBI lineage: Eukaryota > Viridiplantae > Streptophyta > Magnoliopsida > Rosales > Moraceae > Morus > Morus notabilis. Next base: position 227,965 of record NW_010365721.1, read on the forward strand.
TATATTAGATTAATAAAGTATAACAATTTAATGGATCTGTGACATTTAGTTTATGTATTTAGAATCATGATTTAAAATCATTCTCGTTTTACGTGTATTTTTGTGAGAAAAAATACTGTAGAGAACCATGAATCATGATTCAAAATTAAAGACGAATATAGGAAACAAACGTCCCCTTAAAACTATATACTATTCATTGGAAAATTTTTTCTTACCCCACTAAAAGTAATTGTCCAACAAATTAATATTAGTAGTTACCCTGTGATTTTGTTTGGCTTACAGGTAAAAGAATGAATTAAATTAAATTAAGACGACTTTTAAACAGTATGTTACGAGGAGAAACGAGAATATCACGTGCATGACATTGATAAAGCATAATAGATTGCTTTGTGCTTTGGATTTAACACTTTTTTTAACCCAAAAAAAAAAACTCATTTTTCCTGTTAAAAGCTACTATAAATTTAATTTGAATTTCGGTTGTTACATAGAAAAACAAAAGAAAGTAGCCAAGAGAAGCAACAAAGGATTTGCTGGGATCAACAAAAACAGTGTTAGCTAATATATATTACTACTAATCCATGTCCTTGAATTTACACAAGCGAAATTGCAATTAAATTATAGCAGTTTTGGAGCCCATTAACCCTGTAACACATAACTCCAAATCGCTTATTTTCATTTACAATTTAATCAGCCTCTCTTCCTGGCTTTTCTGCCACTTTTTTCCTTTCCTCACTTTCTAAAGCCTACAAATGCAAACCAACAGATAACATTTAGTAAAAATCACTTTTTGGCTAGAGGAAAAAAAAAGGAAAGTTCAGTTGATATTTTGTGAAATCCATTCAGTGAAAGCATTGAGGGTTTTCATGTCTGCCCGGTAATGTTTTTGAGTAAATTCAAGCAGAGAAGACCATGTGAAATCAGGATACATCCTTGGAGTGTTTGGACTGACCAAACTTCTTGGTGGAATTATTAACTTATCCATCTTTGGTGAGAGAAAGAAAGCAAGAGATTTCCTCACTGTGTTGCTGTTTACCACTGCTCTATGCAAGCAACTCTTGTAAATCCCATTTGATAGAGCCTGCAAGTATTATTATTGAAAAGTAAAATCAAAATTTCGAGTTAATTATATGTGTCACATATATACCATAGCATATAACTTGACACAAATTACATGTCACGTATGTAGCAAAATGTTTTTATGTAAATGGGGGAGAGGATAGCTGGTATTAGAGAAGCTCAACACATCCCAACTAGGTTTACGAAAGAAGGCCTCTGCTGTTAGACACTTACCATGAAAGTGTCGCCAATGTTGACAACAAAAGCGTCCGGATTTGGACTTATGTTGTGCCATTTTTCGTCTACAAAAACTTGAAGGCCACCAACATGGTCCTGATGAAGGATTGTTAAGGAAGTCGGATCACAGTGCGGACCAGTCCCTAGTGTTTGATCTGGTTTTTGGCAAATTGGGTAGTAATTTAATCTCATAATCGAATCGTTTCCGCGGAAGAATTCTCTGAAAAACTCTCTGCCAACCCCTAGGCTCATTCCAAGTAATTCCATGATTCCAAGTGAAAGGTTGCTCATGACTTCACAGTATTCTTGGTAAACCTTCCTGATCACCAAAATAAGAAATGGTATAGCCATGAAAACCGAATAGAGGATACCCTTTAGCTCAATTAAGGTCTATAGCATATTTTTATTATTATTTAACATGATCACATCTTGATCATATACAAAAGAATTTCAGTTAATCAATATGCTTCTGTGTTTCTTACCCCAATTGTCTGAAATCTTCACCCATTACATTCACAAAGTAGTCCTCAACAATGTCTGGAAACTGCCCGCGGGCGCAGTATCTGAAAGAAAGGGTTTCCTTCCATGGAAGTTTGGTTGAGAACCTGCCGGTGAAACTGCTGGCATATCCACAGTGTTCACCAATTTTTCTCTGAGCCCTCTGCTTCTCTGAGAGTCTCATTCCGAAGAACAAGTCCATGTACTCGTGAGCTTTTGCGATGAGTTGGGAATCAATCCCATGATTGACAACAAGGAAAAAACCATGCTTTTTGCATGCCTCATTTACTTGTTGAATTGCATTGGAGATTGCCAAACTGTCTCCACTGAAGAAGCCCTTCAAATCAATGGGAGGGATCACAAGTTCTGGTGGTCCTGAGCATGGCTTTTCATGGTCGGGCCAAACGAATTCTGAGGGTATGTTTGATTGGTATTGAAGGATTGAAGCGTTAAAAACCAAAGGGTCTTCTTCATTGTGAGTCTTGGTTTTAGTCATCAATTGTAGAGGAGGTTCTGAACGAGGTATGATAATTGACATCTTCAACAATGCAAGGTTGTTTAGTTTTGTGTTAAGGAGGGAGAGAAATTTAGAGAGAGAACGTGTTTTTGTTTGTGTTTGTTTAGGAAGAAAATAGAGAAATGAAAGTTGGGTATTGATGAGTTTGAGAAGAGAGTTTAATAAGGTAGAGAGAGAAGAAAAGGCCAAGGCCCTTTTTTCATTGGGAAGGTCGGTATACAAATATGGGAATCTTATTGTTTTCCACTGTTGCGTCATTCCTCTAAGTCTAGCAGTGTTTTTGGTGTTGGTTTTTTATTTGTCCCCTATCTATGCTTCTTTCTAATTTCACTTGCTAAAATCAAGGAAAATTAACCACATACAACAGAAACTCCAGCTCTTCACTCAATCCAATTTTATTTTTTAAGAAAACATAACTAATAATTAAAAGAATGTGAAAGAAACCACCTTGATTTGAGTATAAGCAAGAGCAGTTGCAGAATAATTTATTGAGATTAAAAAAGAAAAGGAAAACAAAACAAAAAAGAAAAGAGTTTAAAAAGGAGTCTAAGAGAAAGAAGGTTCTCCTCCTCGGATGCCATTTGCCAGCAACCAGAATCTTCAAAGATACGTTGGGTCTAGTTCACCTATTAGGTATAACTTTGTTTTATTTCTTCTGCCGCATATATCTACATATATATATATATATATATATATATATATGCATGTGATATATACATACTGCTCAAACCATGTTTCCAAAATTCTAGATGGCTAAGATCTAGCTGGATCAAATAAATAAATGGGAAAGACACACACACACAAATATATATATATACATATATATATATATATATGAGAAGTATGCTACTGCTTAGTGAGGCATCAGGCAGCTCTTAAGCTTACATGGACATGATAAAATTCCTAGTCTCCGAGTCCCAATCTTGGTCTTTTGTGGGTATCTAAAAGGTGGGAACTGCCCTTAGGAGTCAGAACCGTGTTTTTGCTGAGGAAGAAATGTAAAGAAAAATGTTTCATTGATTTAGGAATGGGAACAAAAGGGGAAAGAAGTGACCGAGGGACGCATTTTGGCCCTAGCAACTTCGTTTTAAGACCTTTCAAAGCTCCCATTCTGTTCCCATATTTTCTACTTTTTTAGCCCCTCTATTACAGCATCTTTCTAAAAGTAAAAAACTTGGGACTTGGGAGAATTTGTAGACAGGACAACCCAATGGTAAAAAGTTTACTCTCTTTCTATCTCAGCCAGGAAAATAATGGTAAAAAAATCAGAAATCTTACCCGACATAGGGGAAAAAATAAAAGAAAAAGGAAAAATACAGACAGATTACAATTTACAGGTGAAGATGAGGCAGGATATTCTTTTGTGATCTTTTAATAGTAATAGTCCATAGAAACCAATACGGTGGTTAAGTGGTGGTGGGATAGATTCTACTTTCCAGAGGGGGATGAACATGTTAAGCCTTTTGCTGTTGGAATGGTTTTGGGAGACTAACATGAAATTTGGAGCCCCATCAAATCTGTCTTGAGCCTTGTAATTCTAGCATCTTTTAATTATTCTGGCTATCTGTCATTAACTTTAATGTTGATCACACCCCAAAGGACTAATGTATGGATGTGAGAAACGCACGCCTTACCTCCATAATTAAATATACTTATATACTCAAAATCCAAATTTTGGCCAAATCTTGTGCTTGTCTTGATCATAAACAGAAACACCATTACCTTTTATTTTCCTTGGATCCAAAAAAGAATTCAGTTTATACGTATGACTGCCAAAGTATTCGAGAAAGTATCCACTCAAGTATTCTTTAATTAGAAACTCTAAAGAGGCCAACTCACTCACGAATTTCCGGATCATATTTGCCTATTTTATTCATTCACATAACAAAGAGAGAGGGAGTGAAATCAATACACTAGTTCAATCCAGTAACAATCAAAATCATCTATTTAATTTATAAAAAGAAAAAAAAAATGTGTCATATCTGACTTGGTAAGTAAATTCTAGCCCTGGAATCACAATAAGAGTAAAATATAGTTGTTAATGTTAATCTAGCAGTTATAAATGAGCATAGTTTGCAAATTTCATTTACAACTTCTGATCGGACTTTTACATTTTTGTCTTGTTTATAAACTTTTGAAATTTACAATCCAATATACACTACCAAACCAATGCCATAAAAAGTTTTGCTAAGGTTGAACAGCAATATGATTTTAACTCAAATATGTTACCACTTTTAACTTGGTATCATAAGCTTCTATTTTGTGAATGATTGCAATCTGGGAAAAATATCCACCTGAATGACCACAACAACAACATAAAGTTTTAAAGTCAATTTGTCAAAATCTTCCCTTTCAGAATCCATTAATCAGTGGGGTTCTGACATTTTCTCCAACATAACTTTGTGGAGCAGACAAATCACATTTTTAAAGCTCTTTTGCAAAAAGCCAATTGATTTTATTGCTAGAGAGGCTGAATGTCAATTCATCGAGAAATGCTCAACCACCATACTCTTGCACTTGTGGTCAATCAATTGACATACATGTTGCTTAAGGGATGTTTACTTTAGTCATCCATCAAAAGTTCCCCAAAAAAAAAAAAAAAAAAAAAAAAAAAAGAGTCGATTTATTATTCTGTGTCTCAATCTGAAGATTTTACAACACCAATAGTCCAATATACCTGTCATTTATCAAATCTGTTTAAAACGGTAATCACGTACAACTTGACTGACAGTTTCTTCCTCTTTAATACACGTAAAGTCTATACAAGGACATAAGAAGATCTATAACAAAACTTCCAAAACAGGTAAAAGGAAATTCCTGAAAGGCAAACGCACTGGACATAACCAGTGAAAAATCTGGTAATCCAGGGGGAAAAAAAAAATGAAATAGACTGGCAAAAAGAATCAGTTAAAGTCCTATGCTCTCGATAGGATTCATTGCATGAGCAAAAAGGATTCTCTACTGAGCCCAAATGAAAACCCAGTCCACAATTTAATAATGGGCCTCAAGCCTGGTATGGTTTTCAGTTTTTTGTACGTAGAATTTGACATTGTACCCTTCTTTTCTTTTTTTCCTTTGGTCAAGAAATCTATTACGTTAAAAAATAAAATAAAATAATAAAAAAATAAATTCTAACGTATAAATGAGCTTATGCTTGTGAACCTAATAAGACACGTGAAAATTTTCAGCAACCTTAACGTTAAACAATAAATCCCGGCATCAATGTTTAATATTAATAATTCGTAAATATATTATACAACTTATTTCACAATACTTCTTTCCAATTAAAGATCACGTCTAGAATAGTTGCATCATATATTCAGCAGATTTTTAATTGCAGAGAATACTGTTATAACGAAACGATTCTACTGCGAAATTCATCTAAATAGACAAGAAAAAGGAACATACAAGTTGCATTTGCAGTGAGAAAGTTGTTCAAAGAATATGGCAACTGATATCAATTCATATTACCAAGTGTCCGAAACCAAATAGCTTTTTGAGCTTTTACAGGTCAACAAGGCAAAGAATCTGTAGTTACCTTGTCCTAATGGGTGAGTAGTACTAACAAATCGAATGAATCACAAAGAAGAATAAACAATGTGGAGAAAAGAAGGAAAAATTGGGGGAAAATGAAAACATACAGTAAGTGAAACCCATCATACCTTCTCCTCAAACAAACTAGAGTGCCTATAATATGGCTTGAGATGCCGAGTGAGAGAGAAAAATAGAGCATTTTACCATATTATGATGAGCGCCATTAAAGGCTTATTTATTTCATTCACTTAGCTTGCAGTTGCGAAGGTAGGGATGATCATACTTAATGTACTTGGTCCAGTATGGTCGATACTTTGTCATTGCCAACTCCAGCCATGGTTTCATGTTACCATTGTAGTGTATCACTGCTGCATTGTCAATCTCTGACCGATCAACACTTGGATTGTAACCCAAACCAAGAACGTGCCATGACTTTGCAAGTGGATGTGTCAAGCCGTAGAATGTGATAAGCCCTGGTGGTAATGTTCCGAGCTTCCAAAGTGCCCTATCTTCGTTCTGCATATGAAAACAGCAAATGAGAAGGAAATACAAAAATACACTGGAAAGGATAGATAGATAGTTCCAAGAGAAATGGCAGACTACCACATGTTTCTCTCGTTTTTTATGCGAACAATTAGTAACTTGGGAAAGGGAAGAAAAAAAAAAAGTTGAGAAAACTCACCATGTTCTGCCACTTGTGATATATGCCAGTGATATCCTTTTTTTTCCACTCCTTGAGATCAAAGATGTTCATCCCGTACGCCCATCCACATGCATTTGGATCGAAGTTTCTTGCAATATGAGGATTCGTGAAGTTTAAGTACTTGTCAAATCGGTGGAAGCTCTCACCACAGGTTTCCACAGCACCATTTACTTTTCCATGAAGATCTACAGACCACAACCCAGTCAGGTCTTTGTGGACAACAATGTCATCATCAAGAAACAGGATCTTATCCAACTTGGGATAAACCTGTGGGAGATAAAACCTCAGATGGTTAAGCATAGAGAGATACTTCGGGTTCCTGTACTTGAGATTTGAAGCACCAGATGCAAGTGTTGTGGGATGGCCAGCCTTAAAATAATACTCTTTCATCGCAGCAGATTCAAGCTGCCGTAGAACTGGGCAGTATGATGAGTTCAGCCACTTAAATTCATCAACATTTTCAACATGAATGGTGGCTTTTCCAGGAGGATTCGAAAGAAACCACATGTTCATAGCTCCAAAATTGAGTTTATCGGTAACAAGATGGAATACGTGTTTTGAAGGATCCTACAAGTCAAACAAGATCCATATTCAAGTCAATCTATATAACAAATCAAGTTTCATGAGAAAAATACTACATATTCTCAATTGTAATACACAGGTGGGGAACAGTAACAATTCACAAGCGGTCTGACCCTTAGGTCAAAAGCATGGTTTTCAATCACTTTACACGTGCATATTTCCTATGAGTAGTGTCCACCATAACAATGGGCCCACTTATGGAAAAAAAGTGGCTCATAATAAACAGATTTAAGCACCCAACATCAATAGTCTCCAGTTTATTAGGGGGGGGGGGGGGGGGGGGGAGTCAACACAAAGGATGGGCGGACGGTTGGGGGGGGGGGAGGGGGGGATAGCAAAAAACATATGCAACTTGAAAATCTATTGTGGTGTAAGAAAATTAACCTTCGCATTCATCACAGTTGAGTTGACAACAACCGATGCAGCCAAGACATTGTCTGAGAAAAGTGCATAGTGGTACAGATTTGGATTTTCTAAATTCTCCCTTCTAGGGAACTTTCTTTTCTCAGGAGGAAGGAGATAGTAATCAATGGTTAGGCGCATAGACAAACAGTGGATGCCATTTGGAATTGTCTTAGCAGCTAACTGACTCAGGAATGTGCTCTGCTTTTTCAAGCTCCTAACTTGTTCATCTGCAGATTGAAGCATTGCTCTAAGCTTCCCCGTCACCAATTTACAATCATACAGTTGCTCTCTTGCTTTCGATAGAAGGTGGCCCATAGCCCTTAATCTTTGAGGTGCACTAGAAGCAAATTAGGCCATCAAATAAGGTAAAGAGTTTTACAAATGATTAGTTTTAGTAAGGTTTTCAGTTCTAACTATCAGTTCTGAGAAGGTAAAAAGGCAGATGTACAAGATGTTATCCACTTACCTTTGATGTAAATCAGCATCAGCACTAGCCTCTCCTAAGGCACGCTGGCTCTCTTTGAGGTGAGTCTGTAGTTCTTGAAACAAGTCGAGCTTGCCCTTCATCTTTGCAATACTTAAATAAACTCTTGCCATTATTATTTGGTCCCGCATCAAGCGTACAGTAGAATCAGAATTCTCGTTCTCATTCTCTTTCCTCCAAATGCTGTATTTTCCAAGAACAGCAGTGTCAACAGATTTGGATCGCTCAATGGCTGCGTTTTCAAGTTTTAAAATTGCCTCGTCATCCTGTTGTACCAAGTCGGATGCCCGCTTTTCGCGTCTCTTCTCTCTCAATTGCTGCAGAAATGATTGAATAAACAAAGATAAAAACTCCAACAAATGCACATAACTGCTAAAACCAGGATGGACAGAAAAAAAAACATAACAATAATTTAATATTTCCTTTCTGTGTTGGAAATCATAAAGGAGACATTTTTGACCATGGAAGGGTATAAAGATCAGTGCACCAAGTATGATTATTACCCTTCGGGCTAGTTTTGCAGGTGAGTCCATTTGACTGTGATCATCTGAACAAGATAACAAAATCAGAAAGAAGGTAATAAGGTGTCATTGACTTAGAGATGAAAAAATTATAACAAAAAAGAAAAAAAGAAATTGCCACCTGAAGCGTCATTCCCTCTGACTTTAGGTGTTTCTTGTCTAACATCTGGAGTTGTTTGGTTCATCTTTGTGCACAAATAACAATAACAAACAATGCACAAAAAACAATAACAAACAAGTCAGGAATTCTGGAAAAAAAAAAAAAAATTTGAGATAGCCAAGCAGAAGCAAGAGCGTCGCAACCTCAGAATTAGTAATAACAGAAGAATCCACCCCAACAACTTTCCATGAAGCTGACAAATTATTTTTTCTAAAAGAATCAAGGCTATAAGGTCCCATGTCATTTGTGCTGGCTATGATTACATCAATGACCTGCATTGCAATCAATTTACCCTCTAGTAAGAAAATTAAATGAACAGAAAATTATTAACTTAGAGGACGTTTGGAAGGGAGATTCATGCCATGATTCGAATCATGGTTCGTGGCTCGTTACAGTATTTTCTCTCACAAAAAACATACGTAAAACGAGAATGGTTCTTAATCATAGTTCTGAATCCATGAACCAAACGTCCCCTTAAAGTCTTAATTTAGACATGCTTTGCAATCATGAATATTTTGCAGCTCGAAAAAGATGCACTTACCTCTTTTGAGAAAATAGATTTTATATGTTGCATTGCCAGCCTCTCTCTCCAAGCCGCACCCTGCACCATTCAATGTTGGAAAAGAATAAATAGAAAGAATGTGAACTAAAAGTACTTTCATACATGCATACATATGTACCTTACATGAAGATGGGCAACATATAGTACAAGCAAAGAGGATAAACACGCATACATATACATACCTCAAATGAATATAAGCAAAACTATACAATATACACAAAAAGGAAGATGCAAGCATTTAATTACCTGTTTCCCAGGGCCAGGTAAATCATTATCATCTGCGTCAACATGAATAATCAGTATTATAAAATGAAGAAAATTTGTGCAACATGCATGTAGTGTATGCAATCAAGAAATCATACAAAGACTAATTCACAAAAGGTAGACGCAATAATTGGATTTATCACCTTAGTCCTTACTGGAAATGTCGACTCAGCAGGACCTAAGTAAAACGCAAGTAAATTCCAATATATATAGGTTACTGGTGGTTTGACCACATAGATATTCAAGATATGAGCCCCAAACATGCTCTGAGCTTACGTCTATAGCATAATGGCAACCCTAAAAATGTTCTTCAATACAAAATCCTCTCTGTGGAGACCAAAGATGCTATAATGACAATTTCTTATGCCAATCTTCTCAAAGATTGACAAAAAGAATCCAGTTTGATGATTATGTAATTGAATGATTTATTAGCACATATATATGAACCTAAGCTAGACACAAAGAGTAGAATTTTATGCATGCTTGTCGTCTGAAAATAAATAAATAAATAAAACTTCAAAAACACTTTGGAATGTAATGAAGGATCAAAGTAATCACAGATGCGCCAAATAACGCAATATTGAATCATTTAACATAAGCGTAGAAGAACAATTTCATTGCAATTGCATATAACCCCTGAAGCGTCACCACATTGTTGATGGGCTATTGAATTGTAAACAAGTTGCAAAAAGACAAGGGGCAACTTGTCACAATTTACGAACGTGCACAAGCAATCAACAAACCAAAAGGCTTGCTGCCCAGATTCCAATCGACCAAAAACATAAACTTGAATAAAGATGCAAAATTTCAGTAGTCAAATCAACTCCAGCAATAAAGGTGACAGCAGCAGCACGTAGGAAGAGCAATGTGATTTGACTCTTACAAAAAAAATTCAGAGGCAAACTTAGAAAGAATACAAAGGAAATTTCATTGGGATGTGGGAAAACGCTAAATCAACAATTCAGACCTAATTCATTTCACTTATTAGAGTTTTTAATTTTAATTTTTCTACAGTTAAAAAGTTTTTATAAAAAATCACATCTAATTTTTTTTACTATAATAAAAAATTCTCACATAAAATCGCGTCTAAGCTCAAATTAAAACCTCCAATAACAAGGCTTCAAATGGCTCGCAGGCCAAAATTTCCAAAAAATGAAAAATAAAATAAGCTCGCCAAGTTTCCGTGTCAAATCAACCCCAGTGACAGGGGTATAATCATGAAGAAATTCAGAGGCGTATCCAGCAACTCCGACTAAAATCCACCATGAAACTTCGACATGAACTCAATATCACCACGATATACGTAATGCATTTTCTTTATCCTCAACTGGGAAAAATACCACTAGCAAATTCAACTAATTAGGATTAAATCACTTCCAGAAATACGAAAGTAATCAAGAAATTCTCTTTTCTTGCTTGAGCAAAGAGAAATGCAACTGAAAAGCAACAAAGCAACTTCCGAAATGCGAAAACCTCTTGTAATTAGCAAGAAAAGAAGATTACTCCAGAACAAAGATGCGCATAATTGAGATCTATAAATCTACCATAATAATTACAAAAAGAAAGATTTGACAAAAGAAATCAAGGAAAGGCGAGGAAAACTGACGAGAAGAGGTGTAGAAGCCACGGCCGACGAAGAAAATCAAGGGCGCGAGAAGCAGCGAGAATAGAACAGCAATGGCGAGAGGGAACCGAGATCTGCCACCGCCTCGCGGCCTGTGGACGCCGGCGCTGGGCGGTCCCCGCTTCGAAGCCATTGCCGATCGGAATCTGCAACAACCCAAGTATTCCAGGCTCACAGAGAGGGAGAGAGAGAGAATATTCGAGAAAACAAGAGAATTCTAGAGAGAGATTGATGAGAAGATTTACCTTCACAGAGAGATGTGAGTTCAGGAATGGAGAGAGGAATGCTAGTGGAAATCGAAGTCCATGTGAGACTCTTCGGAGGACAATGCGGAGAGTGATGAGAGAGAGTAAGCGGAGATTGGAGTGTCAGCGAAGAATTAGTTTCCTCTGTGTGTGTGATTTCAACTCCCCACTGTGCCCCAAAAATCTGAGTTTTCCAGAGGGAGAGAGAGAAGAGCGATCTTCTCTTTTTTCTTTTTTTAATTTTCGGGGATTTCCCTTTCAACCATCTCTTTCCTTTCTTCTGTAAATCGGTGTATTTTATGTTTATATTTGTTTTTGTTTTTGTTTTTCGATTTTTGGGATATTTTCACTAATAAGGGTCCTATTATTGCGTTTTAACAGTTGTCTATTACCCGACAGAGTATAGCAGCACGGCCGGGCGGAAAAACAAATCTGAAAAATAATAATATTAAAACGGAAAACCCATCTTTGGATAATAAATATTCTATATTTTTTTGACAAAGTATATTTCTATATATAATAAATACTCTTTTTATATTTTTATTCTCATAAATTAGAAATTATTTTAAAAGGGAGAAAAAAATAAATTGTTGTTAACAAGGTACTCAATTCAAAATTATTTATATTCAGCAAAAAAACAAGAACTTTTTTTTTTAAATCTAAAAAGAAGAATTTGTTTAGTAGTTTTTGTTTAGAACACATTTACAAAGTAGAGAAGTGTATTGTTATCTTTAAAAACAAAAAGTACTCAATACGATTTTTTTGAAATGATACCAATTTGTTTAGTTTTTGTTTACAAATTAGAGAAGTGTAGTTCTATTTTTAGAAACAAATTCATTTAAGGAAATATACAATTTTAAGGGAAATTTTCATTCCAAAATTAACGGGTGCGTTTGGAATTGGTTCCAAAACGTTTTTATTTTCTGTACGAAAATGAAAATGAAAACGTTTTTAGTTTCATTTTTGAATTATTTCTAAAAATGCGTTTGGTAGTTTTATTTAGAGATTGATTTCAGTTTTAAAAAAAACTGAAACTGCGTTTGGTGGTTTAATTTTTGAAAACATGTAATAATATATTAAATAAATAATATTATTAAATATATTAAATAAATAATATATTAAATATATTAAATA
>NW_010365721.1:240662-257583 GCF_000414095.1 Morus notabilis
TAAATAATATTATTAAATATATTAAATAATAATATATTAAATAAATAATATTATTAAATATATTATATAAATAATATTATTAAATATATTAAATAATAATATATTAAATAAATAACATTATTAAATATATTAAATAATATTATTAAATATATTAAATAATAATATATTAAATAAATAATATTATTAAATATATTATATAAATAATATTATTAAATATATTAAATAATAATATATTAAATAAATATATTAAATAAACATATATAATACAAAAACGGTTTCAGAAAAGAGGGAAGAAAATGAAAAAGAAAAAAAAGTGAAATCCGTTTTTCAGAAAACAGAAAACGAAAACAAGAAAATGAAAACACATTTTTTTCGTTTTCTGATTTCCACAAAAAGACAAAAACGTTTTTGGTTTTGTTTTTTAAAAAAAATTGCACCAAACACGTTTTTAACACCCGTTTTCATTTTTTTGCTTTGAAAACCGTGAAAAATGAAAACGAAAACGCAAACAAACGGGCCCAACAAATTACATACTTAATAATAGTCGCAAATAACCACCAACTAAAAGGGAATTCGAACCTGAACATTGACTAAATTCAACAGTGAAAACGAATGAAACATAGGGTTAAACATAAGTGTCGAAATCTAACAGGAAAAAACGCACTCAGTACAAATAAAATCGAATGCTACTAAAGCTCACTATAAAGAACCACTACGTTCGATTGATGAAATCAGTCAACCGAGACCAAATCTCGAATATTGGGGAAACAAGTGACGCGGCGGCCTAAAAAAAATCTAGTCATATACGAATACACACACCGTTGATAACCAACTCAAACGAGTGGGACACACAATGAAAATCGAAATGTGGAGATACCACCTCTGTTATTATAATACATAAATATGGCGTAAAACAACACCTTTATTAAAATGAACAAAATATTAAGAAATCTATAAATGATCTCAGCCAAATGAGAAGAAAAGCCGGCAACAAGCTACCCATCACGGTACGGTGGCTAAAGAACTTGGATCTGAACAAAGTCATCATAGAAGAATCACGACCACCTGCGACAAAGACAAAAGATTCGTCAAAGCTTCCACAATAAAGATTCGTCGAAGCTTCCACAATAAAGATTCGTCGGAAACCTCCCTCTCCTTGCCCCAAAAAAATCCGCCATGCCTCCACCTCCAACGCCACTCGCCCCAAGACATCCATTGCCCCTTCCCAAAACCATATCGACTAGGGGACCGAGACCCTAGAGCAATGGCGCTACCTTACTCTAACTCACCATATCTATACCTCTATTGCCCATGGACCACGTCTATTAACGGCAAACTAGATTGTATGACTTTACCCACATTCTTAAGAGTCAAGAGTCCGGCGACAGCCATCTGCAGTGCCAAACTCTAGCCCTAAAAATGAATTCCAAACTCAAAAATCCTAGTCACACCTCTTGAGAGAAGGTGAGAGAGTTTTTTTTTTAATAAAATTTAAAGAATTGACACTTTTTTTTAAAAAAAATCATTTTAGGAAATAAAATTTTAAGAAATAATTAAGAATTTACTATAGAGTCATCATTTTTATTTTTTGTGTAATTAAAAAAAAAAACTCTTTTTGTTATGCATCTTCTTTTTAGTTTGGTTTTATTGTTTTTTTGTCTTTTTGTCTTGCATGTTTCTTTTTTGTTGATCTTTCCCAGCTCTTTCTCAGGAAGAATAAATAGTTCTTTCTTCTCTCAGCTCTTTCTCCCTTCTGTTTAACGTTTTCCTCTTCCTTTTTTATATCTTGAAGTTGATCTTTTCTTTTATTTATTACTTCTTCTTTTTCCCTTTTTGTGTGTGTAACGTGTTGATGAATGGTGATGTGTTGAGAGAGATTTGCGGCGAGTGGCCCAATTGAAATACAAGGATAAATACGAAAATATAAAACAGGCTTTACTTAGTTCTGCTTTGCTAAGGATTTAGTGGTCACGGACCTCATTGTCAAAGATCGTGCATGGTTTTACATATGATGGTACTTTGTTAAGTTCGATTAATTTATTTGTATAATAGTGGCATTCATTTTTCAAACTTGTTAATAATAATTCTATGACTTTGTCGGCAACAATTAGAAAATTCTATCCACACATGGAAAGCGACCCTCTCGATTCTCTCTTATTCATTTATTTTCCTTTTTCTTTTTTTCTTTTTTTTTTTTGCCTTTTTTTCGTTTATGCAAGTAGCACTTGCTTATACAACACAAATTCAGTAATAGGAAAACATTTTTCATTTTCTTAAATATAATTTTGGTACGCATCGCGTGATGGGTACGTTTTGGATGGAGAATATTTGTTTTTATTTTTAAGGGAATGAAGACAATTAATTTTAAGTAATTTTCAAGTCGAAATTATAATGGATGATCACCGACAATCTTGCAAATGGCTCCAAGAGAAACTTGCAATCAAATCAATCAGAAGACTCCAAATTATTGAAGTTGCTCTCCCTTCTTATCCTCTTTGCAAATAGAAATAGGCACATTTGATGCCAAATCTATCTAATTCAACAATTAATATTTAATATGATAGCTTCTCTCAACTACGCAAATCAATTCCACTAACCCTAAAAAAATAATAATAAAATAATAAAAAGCAAATCCAAATATTTATACTTAAAAGAATTTTGATATTTTTATTTGTAATCCTTATTATATTTTGTTCTCACCATTGAAACCGATAAAAACCAATATCTCAGGGAAAAATCAACGTCACACACACAATTACAATGTTAATCACGCCATCAAAGGAAAATGACAGATTGTTCAAGAATCAAAGTAAACAACATAGAATCAGAATTGACTTCATGCATACACCTAATACAATATCAAATGAAACAAAATGGAATCTAAGCTAATCCAACACTTTAACTAGCTTTTGTAAACAAACATCCTCTGCCAAACTAGAATTTCAAATGACATCGGAAAGTACAACAAATGGTCTCCACATGACGCTGACAAATTAATGGGCCAAGAATTCATACCAAAATTTGATCTATTTGGGGGACACCCAAACATTAAATTCAACATAGAAGGAGAATTCATTACAATATAGCCACATCCAAGTAATCTCCAATCTGCACAGAAAATTAGAAAAAGCAGTTGTGAGAACTTGATAGGAAAAAAGCTCGAGTTATATGAAAAGGTAATAGAAGCATAGTAGTTTACCTGAAAACCAAGTTCAGCTAATGCTTTGTTGTCATCTAATCTTCCATTTCCATATGAAAATGTCTTCCCCACCTTTATGAAGCATAAGTGCAAGACAATGAGAATTCCAACACTTTCAAATATGTATTTAACCCAACGAGGCTAAATATGATTGAATGTAATAAAGGTCTTAATATATAGTAGAATCATAATGTGAACCCACAACTTAAGCTAAAAATAATAAAGAAAAGAAGCTGTACCCACAATCCTGTAGTGATATTTGAGTCAGACTTGCAAATTATATCCATGTTTCAGCATATATTAGTACACTTCACTCTTTCCCCAATTTGTAAAAGTGTTTACCATAAGCATCTATCGATTGTTAGGTTTTCCTGAGTTGTATTCACTATTCATACAAGTTTATCTGGATAAACGAGATTCCAGGAAAATCCAAGAAAAACACATCCGCACATGTCAGATACGAGGACAAAGTAATTATACTATTAAACCAATTCATTTTCCATTTACCTAAAAGATGCAAATTCAAGCCTTAATGAAAAAATAGCAGAAATGCATGCATTATCATCTACAAAGACAGAAACATGCAGGAACACATCTACATATTGATGCAGTATATGATAATTATAATTCCTAGAGATTTGATATAGTTTATGAATTAAGATTATTTGTTAATTTATTGTTTGAACTTGTATCATCTTCACTGGGTTTTTATTTCAATTAGGCTTTTTAGGTACCTAGTTAAATTAAGATTGCCTATCTATTGATAAGCTTTGTCATGTCAAGCATTAGAAAACTTTAGTTGAACGTAACCCTCTCTAATTCATTCTTTATTGGTCCAGCATCACAGATCATACACATAAGCATGGGGGAAGGAGAGACAGAAACACCAACCTCTCTCACCAAGAAACGGCCATGTTTATCAGGATACACAAAAGCAAAGGAAAGTTTTGCATTTCGTCTCCTTGCTGCTGACGCTACCTCTTTGACCTGTAAAAGATATCAGATTAATTAAAGCACATAAGGTTTGAAACATAGACTCCACAATATACTTGTACATACATGGAAGAAGCTTTTAGACACTCCAAGCAAGTTTTGTTAAGTTTCATCCGAAGGAAAACAGACATTTTAGGTGTCTAGTTTTGGAAGACTCTCTTTGTGCTTTTTTTTTTTTTTTTAAGTTTTACCCATAAATAATTTGGACGTCTTAAATCTTAATGAATGTCGACCAATGCATTATCTAGATTCATGTTGATAGTCTCAACATAGGTGTCAAAGTTTAAAAGGAGTCTTATTCTTTCCCCATATCATAAATGTAATAGCATAACTCTATTCATAGAGACATAGCACATTCTGTTAACAATCTTTTTTTTTTTTGGATAAGAAAAGAAGCTTTATATTGATGAAAAACCAATACGAATAAAGTGCATTCTGTTAACAATTATACGAAAGATGTTTTTATTAATGGAATTGCAGCTTACTTCGACTATCTTCCCTCCTTCATGCCCTTCTCCTTCTCCATCTTCCGCCCTCATTTTATATAACTTATATTTGGTAACAGGGGAAAGAAAACAGAAAGGAGAGAAAGGCATAGAATGATGGAACCTAGGTGAGGAATATTGAGAGGAAAGGGAGAACCATTATTGTGTTTCGTATGGATTCCCTCCTCTAATTTCTCCACATCTGGAGAGATAATAAAATTGAGGTTTTTTGAAGGATTTGAAATCTATCGTTCAATCCTTCCCATCCTCTTTTCTCTCTACCAAAAAACCAAGGGTCCTTCCCCTAATCCCCTGACCCCTCTCCCTCCTTCCACTTTTTCGTCCTACCAAACAAAGCATAGGGAAGAGAGAGAGAGAGAGAGATTGAAAGAATAACGACTAAGTGCATCCAAATTCCACTTCTCATTCCTCTTCCCTTCTAATCGCCCTCTTGTTTCAAAATTTATAGACAACAATGACATTAACCAATCCCATCACCATAATCAATAAGAGACTGTTGACTAACTTCAGTTAGGCAGTGACACACGTCTAAATGCTCTTAGAAAAGAATTCCCATAACAAACATAAAATCTAGAGAGAGAAAGAAAGAGAGAGTCCCAACCAGATCAGTTATCTCACGAAGAGTAGCATCCTTCCACGTATAAATTTGAACCTCATCCTTGGGCTCCTTTCCTCTCACTGCAAAATCTTCATTGGCATGATGACCCCCAATCTATAGGAAACTCAACAGAATTAAACAATCAAAATCCATACAAATTCAACACGAAACTATGACAATTTCACATAAATGGTGTAATTCCCAAACTTCTTGAAAATTTAACATTCATTTTACTGGTCAAATTATGTGTTGTACCCTAAGTAGCATCAAATTCGTTCTTATTTCTCAATCAAACTTCCTCATTCATCACAAAACTTCAAAAGAATTTTCCTTAAATATATATATATATGAATTAAAAAACACGCACAATTTCATATCAAGAGCTGTGAAATGCGAATAACTAACATACCTTAGTAAAAACGCGAAGCAATAAGGGACAAGTCTGCGGGGAAAAATAATATATAAAACGAAAGTCAAAATTCAAAACAAACGTAAATACAGTCTTTAAGTTTCTCCATTATTTTAATGAGGAGAAGAAATTATAAAGAAAAATCGAACAATAAGAAACCCTAGATGACCTTTTCGCGGTCAACGGGCTCGAAGCGAGGGCCTCTAGGTGGAGGAGGCGGTGGTCTTTTGGGTCCTTCTGAGAGTCCCGCCATTGTCAAAAGCTTTGTCCGAAATCCGATTTTTTTTTTTTTAGTATTCTCTCTTCTCCTTTCGTGAACCGTTCGTTTACTTGTTTCTTCTCTACTTTCGTTTGGATCTTTATTTCCTCCCTCTTTTATTTATTTTAATTAAAATACCCAAAACACCTTTATGTTTTGTCTAAATACCATTTTTACTCTTCCTATTTTTCAAATACTCAAAACATCCATGTATTCATAAAATCAAACATAAATTTATAAAATACCAAGTATACCCTTTTTAGTTTATATTAAATATTATTTTAGATATATTTTAACATAAAAGTTAAATAAAAAATATAAAAATAGTCAAATAAATATTTCAACTAAACAAATACTTCAATTACTTGGAGAGTTTTTCAGTCTTTAAGATTGATGTTGTTTAATGTATTGGTTTAATAATGTTTTAAATTATTTTAAATAATAATTGGGAAGGGTAATCTTATATTCTAAAAAGTTTAATTATTTTAGGAGATATTTTGAGTCAGATTTTATAAAGATGGGAGGTGTTTTAAATATTTGTATAAAAAGATAAAAGTGGTATTTAAATAATAGTGTTTTACGTATTATTTGTTTATTTCCTTCCTCATTTTTATGTCACGAGTTCTTTTCTTTTCTTTTCTCTCCTCTTAAAAATATGTCACACAACAACACAAGGCATGAGCTCTTTTAAACTATAATAAACAATAACAATAATAATTTAATGTCATAATGTCACAAGTTATCTTGCAAAATACTTGAAAAAACGGAGTAATAGCTTGCTAGTGAGGGAGGACAATTCGTCTTTTTAAAAAAAAAAAAAAAAACTTTTAACACGTAATCATATATATATATATATATATATATTTGATAATGTACTCATATCTTTGTTTTGGTCTCTTTTCTCCCAATGTAACCTTCCAACTGCTACTTCTTATCGGAGTCGAGCTCATGTCTTTGGGGACGTTTAGAAGGGAGATTCGGTTCTTAATTTGAATCATGATTCGTGACTTGTTATAATATTTTTTTTATAAAAAATACACGTAAATTAAAAATAATTTTAATATCATAATTCTAATATATGAATCAAACATCTGTAGGCAGTGGATTACTGTCAGCAACCTAGTATGATACCGCCAGTCATAGCTACGGATATTTTGGCTATATAATTGCAAAAGTTCTTTTCATTGCAATAACATCATCGCTCATGCTGATTCTGACGTATTTATTAGGGAATCTAGAGTAGCATCCCTATTACAGTGACCGACCCCCAATATAGATTAAAAATGGGAGGTAAATAATATTTTTTGGACATACTAATAATTAGTTGCAAGAATATTTGAGGAGTTAGTAAATAGTAGTAAATGCCCATGACTCCTTTTTTCTTTTTTTTTTTTGCTGAATGAATCCAAAATTTATTTAGAAAATCTAGGATTTATCTCAATACCAAATTTACTCCATGACTGAAAATTTCTGAATTTTTCTAGATATGTCTTATAATTAAGGTCCCGTTTATTTCACCGATTTAAATTTAAAATTCAAATTTTGTTACAATAAAAAGCTATCAGAAACAGTCACATTTAACTTTTTTGCTACAGTAAAAAACTCTCACATAAAATCACATCTCAACTTGAATTAAAAACTCGAATCAGCGAACTAAACAGACCCTAAATTTAGTGATCCGAGATTTGCTAAATTTACTCTCATTTACATGGATAGCCTAACTTTTCTAAAATTACGTCAATGGCCATTTTACTAGACTTAAAGATCTTAAAAGACAAAATAGTACTTTAATCAATCATTGATAGACCATAAATTATTAGTGATATACCACATTCAATCAGTGATAACTACGGCCAATGTTTAGAAAACTGATCTTACTGATACGACGGCCTACCGGAGCAAGTTCCTACTTCAATTGGAAGAACACAATGTTAAACATCGATCTTTCATCAGCAACTTATAAAAAGAACGTTCATACATAGGGGCAGAGCTAGGTGAGGCCCCGATAGATGGGCGGATGGTAATAATCAATATGGAATATGAATTGCTGTACATTTTTGTTGGATTTGGATCCATCGGAACTTACAGGGCCCGAACCCGCAGCTTCCGCTTTAATAGGGCGGTGCTCAGACCAATCGAACTACAATCCCAAGGAAATAACATAATAAAATAAGGTGTACAATTTACATATTCTTATTTTTTATTCAATGGTTACTAATAATCTTGTCGTATAACTGGGCCTCGGGCCCACTAGCTCCTTTAAATATTTATCTCCCATTCAAAATTTTTTGCATTTTCTTCTTTCATTCTTTTGTATGAGAGTTTTTTTTTTCTGTATGACCAGAAAAATAGAACTACCGGTAGTTCTATTTTTTTGTCATTTTTCAGCCGTAAGATTTGGATCAGAAATTATATATTATGCATATTTTTTTCAATCTCATTTGATTTTAACCATATATAACAATCAGAAAACTAGTTCTACTGGTATGACGGCCTACCAGAGACTGTCTTCTTTTGTATTAAACTTGTTTGAAACAAATAATTGATAATGTTGTGCCTAAGGAAAGAGTTTTGGATCTTTGGTGCGTGTTGAAAGTGCTAGAGATTGAACAATTTTCTTTTTATAGGTGTTTAAAAGTTTAAAACAGCATAATTCGCAGAAAAAGGTGCAATATGAGGAAGGCGGAGAATAGTTTATGAAGTTACGGGCATTTTTTTGTAAAAATAAAAGACAAGCTACTGATTTAGGACTATTTATAATAAATTAGAGCCCTCAAAATAACTTATTGGACAACGTGTAAAACACGTGAAGAATAATTTTATAAGTTTGATTATGTCTTAAAACAGGTAGTCTCCTTAAAAGTTAAGTCTAATAATTGGAGTAAAAGAAAAAAAGTACCTAAAAATTCACATAAAAAAAATTAAGGTTAAGTAGGAGCTTTTGACCAAAAAAGAAAAAAAGAAACTTAAGTAGAGACACATTTAAGGGAGTTTTTTCAATATGTTATTCTACTGATAAGATCAATTTTTTAACTATTAGATCTAATAAAAATCAAATCAAATTGAAAAAATATACATAATAAACATTTCTAATGCAAATTTAACGGCTAAAAAAATATAACTACCGATAATTTTATTTTTTCAATCTTAAAATTCTCCGTATGTAAAAAGAATTGTTTTGATTAATGGCAATCTTTATGGTGCATCCCCTTGTTTTGTCCCACTAGTGGAGCAATTAGTTGTTGACTAAGTAGTCAATTAGTTTGAGGTGCGGGCTTATTATTCATAGCCTTCACAAATTTAAGAAGACGTTTGGTAAGGGAATTTATATTATGATTTGAATCATAATTCATGATTCGTTACAGTGTTTTTTCTTATAAAAATACACGTAAATTGAAAATAATTCTAATCTTATAATTTTAATTTATGAACCAAACGTCTCCTAAGTTTTTTTTTTTTTATTTTGACGATACCAAAATGACCAAAGATTCTTGTGCATAACCAGAATATCAAAGTCAAAACTTTCAAAGAAACCTTTTTACTCGCACAAAATCAAAGCACAAATCCAAATCCAAACACAATCTTAATCAAAACTAGAGTATCGTAAAATCCAAAATTATAAAATCAAATACATAAACGAAATTGAAGAAAACGCGAAAAGGAAAGATCCATTGCCAGCGTTTGGGTACCAGTGTTGAGGGCCAAATTGACTTCATACCCATCTCTTTCACGGAGAAAGAAAAAAAAAAAGCAAAAAAAACAGAGGAAAACTTCATGAACGAACAATTGAGATCTTCTTACTTTGAGCTTTTAAGTCAGGCGTACACCAATTAATTAAATCATTAAAGATTCGTATCATAGTTTAAATTATAATTCGTGATTTATTCTAATATTTTTTTTTATAAAAAATACACATAAATTAAAAATAATTTTAAATGGTTTAAATTATAATTCGTGATTTATTCTAATATTTTTTTTTATAAAAAATACACATAAATTAAGAATAATTTTAAATTATAATTTTAAATTCATCAACTAAATCTCCTCAAAATACATGTTTCTTATGTTGGTTGATTAAAGCAACTGAGGTGGTCAATAAAATAAGAGAGAGCCAAAGAAAAGAGATGAGATAGAGAAATTAAAGTGGAGACACGGAAAGGAGGACTCTGGAGGAAGATTGTTAGGGCCGGCGGTGTTATGATGAATAATAGGAAGGAAGACCATTTTTTTTTTTTTTTTAGTTTTTGAAAAGAAAAAAAAAAATCTAAGAAGCAACAAGCTTTGCCATGGGAAGGATAATTTGCTCAAATGAGTTGTCGTGGCTATGTCACAAAATGACGTTTGGAGGGTTGTAAAGAGAGAGAGGAAAACAGTTAAGGCCTCGTTCATTTCACTAATTTGAGTTTAGTTACAGTAAAAAGTTTTCACAAACAGTCACGTCTAACATTTTTATTACAGTAAAAAGCTCTTATATAAAATCATATCTCGAATCAGCGAACTAAACGGACCCTAAAGTGTTAAGATGGGTGAAAAAGAAAAAGAAAAGGAAAAAGAACGTGAGTCCATTATAATAAAAACTCATTACGGCCCGTTCATTTCACCGATTTAAGTTTAGAATTTGAGTTTTGCTACAGTAAAAAATTCTAAAAAACAGTCACATCTAAGTTTTTTACTACAATAAAAAATTCTCACATAAAATTATATCTCAACTCAAATCAGTGAACTAAACAGGCCTTACAACTCTTTAATTTTTGTAGTGAATTTAAAAAGAGATATTGAAACAACCATATCTATTCTACCACAAAATGCGAATCTGAAGGCGTCTAAAAACGTACTCCACCAGTTGAGTTTTCTGGGGGTTGCACAGTAAAGGGCGCCTTGATTAATACAAAGAAGGAAAAATAAAGTATTTTAAATAAAGATATTCTAAAAAAAAAAAAACTATCAAAAAATGTTAAGAAAAACAAAAAAAGACTATAGGAAAAAAAAAAAAAAAGAGAAGAAAGTATGAAAAAAAAAGGAAAAGAGATAGAGGAAAAGTCGGCGAGGTAGGACTAGCTCAAAATTCAAGTATTAATGTGACATTTTTAAAATTTAGGGGATAAGTTAAGAATAACCCTAAAATCTTAGAGGCACAAATGACATATGAGACTAATCAAAGAAAAAAAAAAGTTGACGATGATGAAAGCGAAAAGCCCTAGTTTCTAGTACACGCAACAGAGAAACATAAAGAGAGAAGGAAACATGACAAACAACCTACCTAAATTTGTTTGCATTGATCACTAGAGGAGTATTAGGACCCGTTTAGTATATGTATTTAAACTCATGATTTTGATTCTGTTACAACGTTTTTTTCTT
This sequence comes from Morus notabilis, assembly GCF_000414095.1. Lineage (NCBI taxonomy): Eukaryota > Viridiplantae > Streptophyta > Magnoliopsida > Rosales > Moraceae > Morus > Morus notabilis. Next base: position 251,985 of record NW_010365721.1, read on the forward strand.
ACAAGGAATTTGAATAAAGAAAGTTCCTACTAATGGTTTTGTCACAAAAAATTTGAGGATGAATCAAAATTACTCACTTAAATACGTGACTAAACTGACACTTAATAAAATAAAAGCCATGAGTTTGTGGTTATCCTCTTTAAGTTCTCTCTGTCCCTCATTTTCTTTTCAAGTCTTTTATTTTATTTTTCTTTTTTCTTTTACTAAAACTTATTTATTTTTTTTCTATTTTTTCATTTTGATTTTTCACTTTTTTCTTTTTTTTTCGTCCTAAAACTTTATTTTTTTCATTTTAATTTTTTTTTCCCTCAAACTTAATTTTTTTTATTTTAGTCTTTTTTTATTTTATTTTTTTTACTTTTTATCTAACAACTTTATTTTTTTGTCCATTTTAATTCTTTTTTGAGATTTTATATTTAGAGTTTATATGTTTTTAAATGTGTCTCATTTTAAAGACGTTACTAATTAATAAATTATATTCAATAAATTATATGATTGATATTTTAATTATTAATTAATATATAATAACCTCTTGTTACTTATTCCATTATAAATATATTATATAATCGATTTTGTCCATTAATCTTTAACTAAATAATTAATTACTATTTATTATTTATATTATTAATAAATTAAAATTTTAATAATAAAAAATTAATATTTAATTGATAATTACATAGTTATTATCTATTTATTAATATAATTGATAATTAATATAACATTGTGATAAATACTAGAAAAGAGAAAATAATTTTAAATCATTTTTTAGTTCTTTTACAAAAACAATTCTCTCTGTTTTTTATTTTCATTTCGTTTTTAAAATATTTGTTAAATAAACACGGTTTGCAGACTGTTTTTGTGTTTGTGCCTAAAAAAAACGTGCAAATTTTTTTAAAAAAAAACTAGAAACTAGTTTCAAATGCCCTCTTTATTTTGGAAAACTTTATTATGATGTGGATTTCCCTTCATCTTTGCCTCATTTAGTTTCTTTTCTAATTTGCCCTTTTGAAATAGATGTTCCTAAATGTGCTCTACTTAAATAATTTTTCTTCTGGTTTTCTTTAAAAAGTATTTTTTCCACGCGACGCTGATAAATTCTTTTTTTTTCCTTTCCAATTTCTTTTTTAAAAGAATTTATTCTCAAATATTTTTTGTTTTTATATATGATGTAAGGGATTATTAAACTTTACAATTTATGGTGGAATATGTTATGAAAATATCGTTAATCGGCACCTATAACCACCACTATTTTAAAAATATGCTCTGTACTTAAATGTTTTCTTTTACTTAACCAAACTCTTAAAAGAATTTTTACATTCGTTTATTTAAAAAATTAAACAAATTGAATACGAACGTGCATAGCATGTGTTTTTAACTAGTAATTGTTAAAGCTTTAAAAAGGATGCTTCAGAGAGGGAAGGGGGGAGTTGGGGAACAGTAGAAAGCTTTATGCTTACTATATAGATATATAGATAGACAAGCAAAAACCTTTATTTCTTTATTTTTTACCCTTTTTTTAACGTGGGAATTTATCTACCAAGTAGTTATTCTAAATTTTGTTTCTTTTGTTTTCTTTTTTTCTTTTTCTTTGTTTGCGTAGTGGTTATTAGTGGCCATGACTTGCAAGATTGAAACATGAATAAAAATTAAAAAGTTATATTAGTATTTGTACTTTTATACTAATGATAGACATCATAGATACTGTTCTCGAATGATTTAGAAAATAAATCAAATTTATTTTTAATTGACGAAATCTAGCTTTTTTACATTTTACCATGTTGGTTAGTATAGAAAAGTTGGGATATTTCATGAAAAAAAAGTGTAGCTAATTGTTCGGATGCCTAGTATTATACATCCAATGATTAAAGGAGAAAGTACAGAAACTTAAAGTTAATTTTACTCCTCCAACATACTTGTGGATAGGGCTTTGAGTTAATTTCACTGGTACTACTGAATTTTAAGGTCATTCTTATTTTGCTACTTAAATTTATGAAACTCTCATTTTACTCTTAAATTTTGAAGTTGTCTCATTTAAGTCTTTTTGTGAGAGTTTATGTCAAAATCAAACAGAAAAAGAGGAGGTTAAATGCAGCCACGTAGTTGTTATCTGTTTGTTTTTAACAGAAACTCAAACAAAAAGACTACACAACTGCATTATTCTCTTTTTTCTATATATTTTTAACAAAAATTACAATAAAAGGAATTAAGTAGGAACAATTTAAAATTTAAAGGGTAAAGTGAGAGTTTTTAAAATTAGAGAAACAAACTGAGAATGACCATAAAATTCAAAAGCATCAGTAATAATAATCCTAGTACTTTTTGTATTGAAATTCTCTGTGTTCTACTAAAATTACAAAACATTCTTTTAATAGTAACTACATAGAACCATTTAAAACTCGTACATATATTGTATATTTAATTATATATATATGTATATTGTATATTATTTTACACGAGGCATTAAAAAAAAGCATGAAAAGGTACCCTATTTGGTACAGATCTGTTTTTAATGATTTAATTTGTATGTGATATATATATTGATGGAAAAATTAATCCGGCATAAGTTTACCAAAGGGTAAATTCTAGGAGGGGGAGATATTTGGAACTCTGATGATGAATCATCGTTATTTTCCCATTCTTCCCCATTGCGGTTTCCCATACGTTTTGCCGAATGCCGATATCGCATGTTCTCAAAAGTTTCTGTTGAAAAGAATGCTGAGTTTTTTTCGTGTTCCCACTCAATGCTGAGCTCAATAGGGCAACCTGTTATGTATTAATGGCAAAATATTTGCACAAAAAATTTTACTACAAAAGCCACATGAGAAGGACCCTCTTGAACCCTGGAGTGACAAAAACGTTGAATCAATTTTGTCGTTCTACTATTTCTCATTCATTTCGTGCCAGTTATAACAAATGACGTATGCCAAATTCTAAGGAAAAGAAGGACCATATGCATGCGACGTTTTTATTAGAAAAAAAAAGTTATAATCATGTGATGTTGACAATTTATCAACCAATGAATAAAACTCGTACTAAACGTAGCGAGTAACACATAATTTAAACATATAAATGAATATAAACTTATAAGAATATTATGTTAGCTCAGATTTAACCTTTAATTTGATCAATCTGTTAAGTTAGGCGACCTAATAACTTATAAATTGATATTTATTTGTATGTTTAGACGATAAAAAACTAGGGTTTATTTTACTTTTTACATCAATTGGATCTTCTATAATATTTTCCCCATAACAACTACATAGAGACCATTAAGAGTACTACTGCGTATGTGTAGAAATCCCTTCTCACAAAAATATTCCAAAGTTTCTATATATCCCAATTTTGAAGTCTCAAATTCTATCTGTGTATTTATGTTATATCATCTTAAACTTTCCTATATGAAGTTAGTTTTATAATTTTTCAAAGTCATTTCAAAATTTAAGACCATGAATTAAATGACATAAATATATCTATTCGATACAGATTTTTTCTTTTTTTGAGGGATGTCAAGTCAGAAACTTTAATATATACAAATTCTCCTTTATTGTAGTAGACATATAACACTAACTAATTATAAGCAGCAAATTAATATTAGGCCTGTTTAGCGACAAACTGAGAAAAGAATCTAATAATTAATTAATTTTTCTATTTTTAAAATTTTAGAAATAATATAATCAATAACATTCTACCGTACACATTCCAAAAAAAAAAAAAATTTATGGTACGTGGGCATATGTAGCAATTATCAAAATGTAGCCAAAACCATGTGATTGATACCAAATTGATTATTAAGCTAGGCACAAGAGACAATAACGGGCCATTTGATAGGTGAATTCAAACCACGTGGGTTCAATTAGAATTTAAGGGGTTGTTCGGTTTACCCGGTTTACTCGAGAAAGCCCACTCGAGTTATGATTCCAAGCCCAAGTTCATGTTCGGAGAAGAAAAACTCGAAATGGAACTCAAAAATTTTTTCGAGTTATTCCCCGGTTTTTGAGTTCGCCTTCCCCCTGCCACTTGAGTTATTTTTCTGCACATCTACAGTGCAGATTCCTGCACTTTCCGTTGCAAGCTTTGTTCTTTCTCAGCTTTTCTACACTGCAATCCCGTGGTTCTCCTGTATCCTTGATTCGAAACCGGGTTTAGTCCTCCAACCTTCATCGATTTCTGAAGCCCTCAATCCGTTGCCCTATTTTCCCCCAATCTCCGGATTTCGAATCCGCCGCAGACACCATCGGCCCCCCTTCCGCATGTACCGTCCCCCCCTTCCTCTACCATTGTCGTCTACTGTTACCCCTTCAAAACGGGGAGATTTGTTGGGACAACGTCGGTGCGGCGACCTAGGTGGGTAAACCTCCTCCTTCGATGTAGAGGAAAGGGTGCACGCCGTAAAACTGTCCAGCCGAGGCATCAATCCTTGCTCCTCTACCTCTGTCGTCGCCGGTACCTCGGACTTGCTATCCCTTCCTCGCATTTGGGGAATCTCCAAGGGAACCGCATCTCCTCCTCCATAGGCTCGAATTCGGTAAGTTTTTTCCAAAACCTTGTGTTCAGTTTATGGAAAATATTTGTGGTGGTTTCTAGACCCAAATCCGAGCACTAGTATTGGTGAATTCACATGTTCTTTTATTGGCAAAAAAAAAAAAAACATTTGTAGTTAAATTTTTTGGTGATTTCAGCCTCTAGATTTCATCGGATCACTTGTATTTTGGAACCCTTTTTTGTTAGTTTTTGAAAAAAAAAACCAACATGTTCTTCTAGATGGCATTTCCGTGAACCTACATTGGCATTTCTGGTGATTTTTTCATATGCTTTCAGCCTCTATACTTCATCGAGCACTAGTATGTTGGACCCCTGTTTTGTAGTTTCTGGAAGAAAAACTTTAACTGTTTCCAGTGATTTCTCTTCTAGATTGCATTGAGATATCAGTTCCCCCGCTGCCATTTTTTTGGCTATGTTCGTATTGTGTAAAAACCAGTGGCTGTTCTAGTGTTTTTTTGGTGTTTTCAGCCTTTATACTCCGTCGGGGCACTAGTCTGTTGCAACCCCTTTGAGATTGTGGAATATGTCATTTGCATTTTGATGTGCCTGGCATTTGCATTTTGATTTGCCCTGTTGATCTCTAACAGTCCTAAATGTTTGCCGGTCACCAATTTACCCATCTTCACCCTACCGTAAGCTAGTTTCTGGAAAAAAAACATAAACCTTGTTTCTAGTGATCTCTCTTCTATATTGCATCCAGAGAACAGTATCTAGAGGGCCTTTTTTGCCTATGTTGGTAATGTTGGAAAAACAGTGGCTTGTGCTGGTTATTTTTTTGGTGCTTTCAGCCTCTATACTTCATCGGGGCACTAGTTGTTGGAACCTCTTTTTGTTCAGTTTTTGGAAAAAAAACCAGAACCTGTTTCCGGTGATTTCAGCATCTAGACTTCATCAAACGCTGTGAATGCTTATGTCCACACACACCTGCTAGGTTAGCTACATTACGTACCTTGTTCATCTGTTAAGAATGTTCTCTATGTGCATCGTTCTATACTTACATTATTTGGCATCGTTTTTAAATATTCTTTTCATATGTACATTTGTAAATCCTGCTGTG
>NW_010365721.1:261032-264330 GCF_000414095.1 Morus notabilis
TATTCACAACTCAAGTTTTATCACAAACAAACACAAACTCAAAAAATTCTTAACTCAAACCATAACTCAAGTATACACAACCAAACGCAAACTCAAGTTACAACTTAAACTCAAGTTATAACTCAAATTCAACTCAAATTCAACTCAAAAACTTAACTAAAAAATACTTGCAAAAGAACAAGTCCTAAATTTTTAAAATTTTTGTGAGAACAAACACTACGTTAAATGATTTAAATTGGGTAACTGCAAAATTTAGTAACATCTCTCCTAGTAATTTTTTGTATAATTTTATAGCAACATTTTGTCTTAGGGTTATTGACATTGTCAATACGTGAACCACAAGTATTATGATATTTTAGTTTTTGAATTTTTAACTTTATTAGATTGCTCCTTGAATTTTCGTCTTTTGGCAGGTTTAGTCCTGACTATTGAAATTGACAAATAATTTCTAAACTATAACTTAGATAATCATACCCATATAATATAATAATTGAAAATTTTACATAAATATAGTTACAACAGGTATAAAATGTTCTAGTTTTATGGAGGATACAATTTTTGCAAATAACATAATTATTTATATAAAATTTGAGGTTACGACGTGATGATTGAATGATTACGTATGTTAAATTTCTTAATCCTTTGTTGATTTTATTGTCTTGGGGATTAAAATGGTTGAAAAAAAATTTCATTGCGCAATTTACTAAAATTAAAAGTTTAAGAGTCAAAGTATATATTATTTCATAATACTCTTGAGGAAGCTAACTCTTTATATTAGGATAAATTCAGCAAAATCCTAATTTGCATGTGGAAAACTAATTTAAGAAGCAACCATAACATAAAAACAAGGCCCTTTCCCCTTTTCAAGCTGATTTTATAAAATTTTTTAAGGATGCCATAAAAAAGAAAACACTATTTTATTTCTGTCATTAATTTTAAAATTTTCATTTATGCGATTAATAATCTAGTAGTTAGTACATCTTTCATATTCTTTTAGAATAATTTTTTGACAGGATATTTTTCTTATTCCACTAAAATATTTTTTAATGGCATAAATAATGAGATGATAAAATATTATATTTTTCTCTCGTTGAATTTGAATTTTGGACCATTACATAAAAAGAAACTTCAATCTATATGTATGGTAATCATCGCATAAAGACTACGGCTTCGTTCGCTTCACGAATTTGAGTTTTCAATTCGAGCTGAGATGTGACATTTTCTGAGAGTTTTTAACTGTAGTAGAAAAAGTTAGATGTGACATTTTCTGAAAATTTTTAATTGTAAAAACTTAAGACTAAAAACTCGAATCGGTGAAATGAACGCATATACAATCTTAACTACATGTATGTTCCCATCCGTCTCCTGTTAAATTAACTATACGGTGCGTATTCAACTTCTCGGGGATGCCGTTGAATCAAACTTTTGACGTCTACTCGGGCCTACCCTCTTTTATTGGTGGAAACAAGAGAAAAGTATTTGAACTTATTAGGGAGCATGTAGAAGAAAAGATGAAAATTTGAAGAACTATAGGCCGTGTTTGGAATTAATTCCAGTTTCTTTTTTCACATTTTTTGAAAAAAAAATGAAAACGTTTTTAAAACGGCGTTTGGCGCAATAAAGACAAAAAAAAAAGAGATGAAAATGATTTTTTAGTTTAGTGTAAAATGAAAGAGAAATGAAAAATGATTTTTAATCATTTTTCATTTTTTATTTTCGTTTCCTCCTCTCTCGAGCAGAGAGAGAGAGAAAGAGAGACATTAATGAGTTTTTTTACACTGAAAATAATATCTTGATAAAACTACTAAACACATTTTCAAAAGTAATTTTTGTTTGAGATTGAAAACGTTTTCAATAAAATCATTTTGGAATGAGTTCTAAACACACCCATAAATTTATAACGAGTTTTATTTATTTATTTATTATTATTATTTAAATTACCCACATCCGTGAGGTCCAAATGGGCTAGACTCAAGCTTTGGTGGCTCGTCAAGCTTGGCCCATCCTCCACTTCTTGGATTGCGGCCTTATGGCTAGGGTTCTTAGAGCTAAGTATCATTTTCTACACCTCCTTCCTCAAGGCTCGACAGAAGCAGAATTGTTCTATGTTCTTACATGTAGATTAGCATCTTTTAAGGGTCGAGCCCTCCTTGATAGTGGGAATTGTAATGCTTTCGAACTCCCTTTGGATTCCTAGCCTAGCACTTAATTTTAGGTCCATCACTCCAGCCTTGGACGTTAATTGAAATCTTTTGGTGGCTGATTTAATTACGCACATATTGAACGTGGGACACACACAAAATTGATAAATGTTTCTCTCTATTATTGACCGTGCATATATTATTGGCATTCGTTTTAGTTTTCAACGATGAGAGGATACTCTTATCACTTGGCACTTTGCCAATTCGTTTTAGTTTTCGACGATGAGAGGACACTATCACTTTGCACTATGACGATAAAAGGAAGGTACTTGGTTCGTTCTGTGTATTGGCTGGCTCATCAGTCTATGATTGAGGTGCGCTCATCGGAGAGTACTCTTGAAAAACCTTGGTGATTTTGGGTATGGTGAAACAGTTTTAGCATGTTTACTTACCGGGATTTATAAATGAGAGTGGAGAAGGAGAGTCAAGTCCATATTTACTTTTTTTATTATTATTCTGAAATGAGAGTGAAATTAGTCGGTCCCACTCAAATTTGAGATTTAGGAATGAGATTGACACTCTTATGTCCTCCTTGGGATTAGGACTGTAGCGACCCTCTTTTGAGGCCGCCACTGTAACTAACTTTTTAACTTGTACTTACTGAAATTTCTTAAAATTTACGGAACATTTTTTTTTAAAAGGTCTTATTATAAACATAAAATACGAAATTGCTTTCTTAATTAAAATATTCAAACCTTAACATATCTGTTTCATAATCATAATTAACAAAACTATTTGTAACATAAAGCTGATTGCGGAAATGTTTGCGAGTGGTATCCATATCCCAAGCCCCACATCGTTCGTCTACTCGCCAGCAGTCCATCAAGCATTATATGCCGGTTGCTTACCTACAGTATAAACATTCTATAATAAGCTTTCGCTCAGCAAGTAGGAACTATCTCTCGCAAAATAACTGTAAGTTCACATGAATAAATATGCATGAGCCAATTATGCTTAATTATGATGTCTTATCAGAATCTTATTATCTTATCTTATCTTTCTTACTGATGGGCCCGAGTGCTCGTACCACTTGCGCGCAATCATCGGAACGTGAGGGTTTGCAAGGTCCCCCATGACACCGTGATTATAACTTGAAT